>NC_057796.1:494130422-494430422 GCF_018294505.1 Triticum aestivum
GCCCCCGAGCCGCCCGAGCCCCGAGCCCCGCAGCCCCGTCGCCGGAGCCTCGCCGGAGCCCGTCCCCGAGGTAGCCGCACCTCGCCGTTGCCGGTTTTCTTAAAAAAAAACTTGGTCGTTTAAAAAAAAACCCTAGATCGGTTTTTTTCGGTTTTATTATTTTGCGAGCGTTTCCGAACCGTTCGTTTTAACGAACGTGTTCGTCGGTTTTTCTCTGTTAACGAACGTCCGTTCTTTAGCCGTTCGTCCGTTTTTCTTTTTCGTCAGATTTTTCTGCGATTATCTCAGATTCGATTTCTGATCGAATCTTCGATTCTGTTTAACTTCTTGCTCGTTTATCGGAATCAGGCGATTCAAGCGCCTAGAGTTTCGTCTCGAAATTCTCTTTCCGTTTAACCTACTCAAACAAGTTTTTGCTATAGTAAAATTTGACCTAGATCCAGATTAGTAAAACGAAGCTATTTTCTTTCGCTGTTTAACTTTCGTTGCTTCTTTCGAGTTGATTTTTTTTGCAAACCGGAGTTCTTAAGTTGAACTTTCTGGTTGGATCTTTCATTCGAGTTTTATCGGTGCATTAGATGAGTACTGATTGTATGCTTGTTTGTTTGCGATAGAGTACCCGGAGTGTGCCGCTTGTTACTTCGACTCGTTAGGTTTTGCGGATCATCAGCAAGGCAAGTAACACTTTGATCATATCCCTTCCATACCCAGTTTTTATTGCATTAGATCAATCCTCAAACATTGCATGGTTAGGATCTAATTAAATTGTGGGTATTGGGAAGTAGTTGAGGTAGTACCTATTACCTGTTTTCTTATCAAACCCTTGGGAGTTACTTCTACGTTGCTTTTATTATTGCCATGCTATGCTCGTAGACGTGGATCTGGGTTTGAGAGATATTCATGACAGATGTGAGATGTTTATTAATGGTTCAACTTAAGGTGGCAACTAAAACTCACATCTGGGTGGATTGAGGTACCTGGAGAACCCAGTGTTGTCTGTTTGTATAAGGACCGCCACCCAGGCTCAAAGGGATCATAAGATTATTCATGCTAGAAACTTCCGTGTGCAGCCACAAGCTATTATGGGCTCTAGCATAGCTGAGTAGGTTACAGGATCTCTTGGAGAGGTGGGCTAGCAGATGTAGGGGAAAGTAGGTGTACCGGTCCATCCAGAGTAAAGAGTGATTGTTTCTGAAAGACTGTGTCTCGGTCATCCGTTTCTCAAACATCATGCAGTGCAGAAATACAACGGAGGCGATCGAGTCTTGTTGGGAGAAGTGTGCAAACCTCTGCAGAGTGTACAAACTAATCATGGTTAGCCGTGTCCCCGGTTATGGACAACTTGAGTATCTAGTACCTGGATTATCATTTGAATCTCATCACCATGTTACTTATAATTAATTTTGCTGGGTTAATGATGACACTTAATTGGGATTGAGTTGGAGGTACCTTCTCAATGTTTCACAACCACCATGATAGTTAAATAAAATCTATTCCTTTGCAGTAGGATAAAATTGGCTTTTCGCAAAACTGTAACCATAGAGCTTTCCACCAGCCATATATGCATGTAGTATAGCATTATTACTGTTCATTACTCTCTATGTGTTACTTTGCCAGCATATTCTATGTGCTGACCCGTTTTCGGGCTGCAACGTTTCATGTTGCAGACTTTTCAGACGACGAGTAAGGTGCCTTAGGTCGTGGTCTTATACTCAGTGATGCCGCTGGAGTTGATGGACTCACTTAACTTCCAAGTCTTCCGCTGTTATCGTTATTAGATGGCCTTAAGCCATGTTTATCATACTTAATCTCTTCGGAGATATTCGATGTAATAAGTGTGTGATTGCTACTCTGTTATAAATCCTCCATTTGTACTGTGCGTGTCAGCATTACTGATCCAGGGATGACACTGGTGCACAGCAGCACAGACTATTTGAGGTCTGGTCGCTACATGATGCCCTTGAGCAGCTCATCAAGAGTAAGGAGGCGGCTGAAATCTTCAACAATCTGCCTCCCTTTTATGTTGATATCTTGAATAACTTCATCGATGAGTGGTTCGATGACCAGACCATCAGCATCGACGACCTTCAGCTGCCTGTTGACATAAGTGTCACCTTCCACGGAGCCATAGCTAATGAGCTGGCTCTGGCTCAGAGAATAGTGGAGATCAAGAACAAGATCGACTATGAGAAAGCTCACTTCAAGAAGAACAAGAACAACCTCAGTGTGGCACACGTGCAAATCTTCACGAAGATGTTGCATGATCTTAAAGCAGATTTCGTCACCAAACATGAAGAAGCAAAGGGTTCGCAAGAGCGCATGAAATACTTTGCTGCCAAATGCGTCCAAGCGCACAATGAAGCTGAGAAGCGCAAAGCCCTTGGTCGTCCTGGCATTGACTGTAGAATGGCTGCCAAGAAGTCCAAGAAATCTGCCGCAGCCCCAGCTCAAGCACCTAGGCGAGAAGAGCCCAGCATTGTCCTCCCAACAAGCATGACCGGCACGAAGCCAAAGGTCACCTCAGCTGCTTCGGAGCTAAAAAAGACAAGGGCTGCTGAAGCTGAAGCCAGGAAGCGGAAGAGCAAAGATGCCTCTGATGATGCTCCATCCATGAAGAAAAGGAAGACAAAGTCTTCGAAGAAAGATCGGGCTGCTCCCTCAGAGCCCCTTGTTGTCGAGCCTCTCTCTGTTGCTCGTCTTGCCTCCACCAACCAAGAGAGACGCCTTGTGATTCACGAGTCTTCTTCCACAGAGACTCCTGAAGACAAAGAAGTTCCAGCTGTTGACCCCACCGCAGCTGAAGACATTGGTCCCCAGGACAATGTGAATGATGATGAAGTCCTTCCTCAGATCGAGCACGAAGTGGTGTCATCGCATGTTCTTACAAACAGCAAACTCATCAGCATTGGTCGTCCCTTGACGCCAATTGCTCAGGATGAATCGTGGGCTGAGCACCCACAAACAGACACACCAAGTACTCCACAACCTCAAGTCACCTCCTCGGTGCTTGATGATGACAATATAGTCCAGCAAACTCCCTCCCCAAAAGCGTCGCCCGGTTTCCGAAGGCTTCGTAAAGGACCAAGACCACAAGTCACTCTGCCGAGCGTTCCAGAAGGAGAAGTGCAACAAAGCTCTGTAGCACGTCAAGTGTTCCCAGACGCCACTCCAACTGTGAACGTCTATGATTCTGAAGCCAAAGCGGCTAAAGAAAATCTGGCTGCATCAGCCGAAGACAACCAAGAACCACCCCAAGAAGAAGAAAACGTTGCCACACCCGCTGCCAACCAAGAAGCTGTTCTCGAGGAGAACGTATCTATGCCCGACCCTCCTGCTCCTGAAGAGGAGGTTGAAAACAATCAGACGGCCACAACCAACACTGCTGACACCAATGACGTTGTCATGGTTGAAACCAATGTGACTTCTGAAGCCAATGTGGCGCCTGAAGCTAGTGAAGCGCCTGAAGCCAATGCTACACCTGAAGCTGCTGTTGCACCTGAAACTATGGTGCAACCTGAAGCCAATCTTGATGCTGAAGCTTCTGTACCACCACCAAGACCACACACCATCCTGCAGGCATTTGATCGCGGCAATCCTGTCACTATGAAATGGCATGTTCTGGTTCCTCCTCCTGCTCCAGGACCACAATATGATTATCATGTGGAGCAGAGACCTCAGGTCCAGAAGCCAAAGCCCAGACTGCCAAGGTTTCCAGGTACTGCTACTTCACCAAGCTCGGTCAATGTGAATAGCTTCAAGACACACAACACCTTCTTCGACAGTGCCAAGATCCCATATTCGAAGCCAAGAATTGCCTCCGATCGGTTCTGGAGCTACCAGCAGCGCAACTACTACTCGTGCGTACTATACAATCAAGGGCACATATTTCCTCATATGCGTCTAGACTAGGCCTGGGCATTCGGTTAAACCGAGTAGTTCGGTTCGGTGCTTCGGTTGATATTCAAATTCAGTTTCTTGGTTTGGCTGACCGATCGGTCTTTAGAAAAATCAATGACCGACACTTCGGTCCACTCAGAATTTGGTTCGGTCCTCGGTTGTAACCGAAGAGACCCAGTGTTGGCAGGAGAGGAAGAAATCACGAGTCAAATCATGAAGAAAACAAGAACAACTAGACAAAAATCAATCCGAACATACATAGTATACATGGTTGTGGGGACTGAGACAAAGAAAACAGGATAGCCGGCTGAGCCCAAGACCGCATCGGAGCAATGGACGTCGCCGGGCGCCGCACGGGAGCCATGGGCGCTGCCGGCCACCACCACGCAGGAGCCATGGGCACCGCCGGCCGCCGCCGCGCCACCGCGCAGGAGCCATGGGCGCAGGCACGCAGTGGTCGCCGCTAGTTTTGCGCGAGGTGGGGATCGGAAGCGGAGACGACTACACTTCATGACGTGCGTGCGTGAAGCCTCGAACCAATACAAGATAAGATGTGGGAGTTGTGTGTGTTTGTGGCAGAGACAAGGCTAAAAAACGTCATGTAGTGGTTGGACTCTTAGGACCGTGGATGGGCTGTTGGCGTTTATACGCGGGGCTTTAATACAACATAGTATTTTGGTTAATTCGGGTGATTCGGTCAACAGACTGGAATGACCGAATTCACCGAAGCAATTTCGGTTTCTCAGGTTTGCTAACCGAGCAAACAACCGAAGCTTCGGTTCTTGGTAGTTTTGGCTTTGGTCTCAGTTTTTTCGGCTTCGGTCTTCGGTTCTCGGTTTTTATGCCCACCCCTAGTCTAGACAGTGAAGCCATTGCTGGCCTGCCTTGCTTGGAAGAAGCGTTGGACTGCTTCAGAGATGCTGGCCTTCTGCAGTTTGTGACAGATAAAGAGCATTGGAATGAAGAGCTTCTCCTACAATTTTATGCAACTCTTCACATCCGTGGCTACTACCGGGATACGAAGACTTGGGTCCTCGAGTGGATGACAGGCGATGTACGCCATGAAGCCAAAGCCTTTGATATCATCGAGTTTTCTTCCCTGCCCACTCCTGGCGAACTCTATGAACCTGGTTGCAAGCTCCACAGTGATGCTTTGGAAAGCATATTTCAGAAGCCTGAGCCAAATGCTGAGCATGATGAAGCCACTGCCACAAGATGCTGACTATCCAAAGGAGTTCTTTGTTGAAGACCTCGAGTACCTGCCTCGTACCATTTATCATATTATAAGGTGAACTCTCTGGCCCGTCAAAGGACATTCTCCTGCAGCAAAGCTTGAAGGTACAATGAAGACATTGGTCTTCTACATTCTCAATGGCATCACCTTCAATGCTCAGGATTTCTTCATAAGGCAACTTGCTGCATCCGGCTCTGATATCTTTGGCCTCAAATTTTATGCTCCATGGGTAATGCGCCTCATCAAGCTGCACTCGTCGGTTAACTATCAGCCCTCAGCGCGCAACCATCTTATCTTCTTGCCTGAGGTTGATATGTCTGTCGAAGCTATCTACCCTGAGCCTACCAAGGAGCCACTTTATCTTCACAATGTAGATCATCAGAGCTTCACGCAACAACTTGAAGGGACTCACGTACCAAATGCTGCTATTCCTGCTTACCCATTGGCTGGCAATACACGTGCACCTCGTCATGCCAATACTGAAGCCACTGAGAGCACAATTGCACAAAGGCCTCGGAAGCAGTCTCGAGTCCTCAATGACCGAGAGCTTCTCGTTGTCTTGCATCAAAAACATGACAAGCATCATGACTGGATGAAGCGTCAGTTCCAAAGCCTCTTGGTGGATGTCAATCGCATTCGCAATCTTGCCACCAAGAATGCATTTGTCACCCATGAAGCCTGTCGGCGATCTTGGAAGAGTCTGACCCTGCTGAGCTCCGAAGATGATCTTAGAGAGGATGGCTTCATAGAGCACTACAAGTTTGATTCTACTCCTCCCAGGAATGCAGTTCTGCGTCGGACTCCATCTCTCGAAGACTCTGAGTACTCCTCTTCAGCAGCAACAGTCAATGCCAGAGTCGTCGATGACGAAGATGATGTTACTTCACCAACCACAACTTCACCGCGCATCGACACTGCACCAAGCTCCTCTGCACCACCGGACTCCACAGTTGACCCTGCACCATCTTCTACTCCTCATGGGAATGAGTAGAGGCTCTATGTGTTCAAACCTTTTTGGTCCTTACTGACAAAAGGGGGAGAAGCATATGAGTTGATAGTCTTCAAGCGGGTCATTATGGGTGGTTGCTATATTTTGGCCAAGTGCTTACAACTCTTGCTTTTGATACTTTTGGTTCTTTGAGTTGTAACACTGAAACTTGATGGTCGTCTGCTACCTTTTCTGTCAAACTATGTGATGCGATGATAAATTCCGCATGTGCGATGATAAATCCCACACGAAGTCATTCCGCAGACGTCCATTTCTTATTATGCATGTCATTATGTTCGTTATATCTTTTCATGCATGATGAATTGTCTTCATAAGTTGAAGAGGATCTCCACAAGTACAACCTGCCATGTGCATTTGCATTCAAAAGCAAAATACCTATATGCACATCTTCAGGGGGAGCCTTTTGCAATTTATGAAGACAATGCCTCAATACTTAAACTTTCACATACTTTTATCCCCATTGAAAACTTCAACCAGTTTGTCATCAATCACCAAAAAGGGGGAGATTATAAGTGCATCTAGTGCCACCCTTAGTTGGTTTTGGAGTATTGATGACAAACCTGGTTGAGGGACTAATGTGTTTGTGAGAATTGAAGGATAACACAGGTAGTAGTCCCACACTGATTTGGTTTACCTACCAGAGATGACCCCTAAAAATGTATGAAGACATTGGTGGTCTGTGAAGATATTCACTACGAAGATTATGACTTGAGAAGACATTCACATGAAGACTATGGAGTACGAAGACATAGTTGTTTCATAGTTTCCTTTTCTTCTTTGTTGAGTCATAGGAACCACCACACTGTTAAGTGGGGTCCAAGTGAACTAAGTCAGATGACTGAAGTGACGCTCAACCAAATCCTATGTCTTCAAGCGAAGACAATGAGAGCAAACCTTATCCAGAGCCGGATAAGTCAGCTTGACTTATAGCCCAAGTCAAGTTGCCACGTGTGTTCGAAATCTGACCATTGGAACACGTGTTAGTTCCTTAGTGACCTAGGGTCATTTCAGACAAATCAGGTCGGGTTGCCCAGTGGCTATAAATAGCCCACCCCCTACACCATAAATTGGTGGCTGCTCAGAGTTAGTGCACGGCTTTTGTCGTTTGAGAGCAACCCACCTCGAAGCCTTTGAGAGAAAGATCCTTGCGAGGACAAAGCCCAAAACACCTATAGCCAAAGAGTGTTAGGCATCACTGAAGTCTTTCAGACTTATTACACTTGAGGACTATGAATCCTCCAGCCGGTTAGGCGTCGCGTTCCGAGCATCCAAGAGTCATTGTGGATTGCCGGTGAACAAAGTCTGTGAAGGTTTGGAAGTCTACCTTGAAGACTTACCAGAGTGATTGGGCGAGGACTGGGTGTCCTTAGCTCAAGGGGAATAAGGTGAAGACGCGGTCTTCTGAGTTCAATCTCAGCCTCCCTAACCAGACGTACAGTTGTCACAACAACTGGAACTGGTCCAACAAATCCTTGTCCTCACCAAGCAACTGGTTCTATCTCATACCTCTCTATACATACAGTTTTACTTCGTGAAGTCTTTGCTTGCTTGCCTGAACTGATTGACTTCACTGTGTGAAGACTGTTGTTGATTGGCTTTAGATTATCTTCCATCTTGATTCATACTACCTAGCTGTAGTTAGTCTTCGTGCTTTCACTTCATTGCTTGTTTGACTATGGCTTGTTTAGGGTAGATACCTTCCGCTCATATCAATAGGTTCAATTCTTGTGTTTATCTTTGAAACATCCGTGTTTTGAAGACTTTCATAAAAAACGCCTATTCACCCCCCCCTCTAGTCGATAACTAGCACTTTCACTTGTGAATAAGACACGTGTTCCTGTTTCTAGAACATACAATATATGTCTATCACACCATGTTTGTACATCGAAGTACTACTGTTGTGTAACCTGCAACAATCACTTATCATAAGACACGTTTGACTTTGGAGTGTGATATATGTTACATCTCACAATCTTTTCTAGCTTGTACTACTTCTAATTTGTTGAAATGGCACTTATGACGAGATAGTTTTAACTTGGTAGAGTGATATTCGTTGCATCTTCCATATGGTGTCTACCTTTCATTGCTTCTAATTTTTTGAAATGTCTTTCTGCTTAGTTTACACATCATAGCTGTGAATAAGCAATGGTGTCCTTTTTTCTTACACATTCAATCGTCCTATCATGTGGTTGCCTTACATTAAAGTAGTGCTCGTCAGCATCCTGCATCAATGAGTTCTGAAAAGCAATTTTTTATTCATTTTACTTGTGGGTTTTACTTAACAAGGCAATACAATTAAGAAAGAGGAAGGAAAAAAATAATGCAGGGACTGATGGCGGTCTTCCGGCGAAACCGGCATCCCATGTGCTTTCTCTAGCTTGGCAGTGTCATATTGTCTTGCATGTTGCATACGGTGTCTAGCTTGCACTGCTTCTTATTTGTTGAAATGGCTTCTTCTTAGTTTACGCAAACAGTTGTAAATATGCCATGTCGTCCTGTTTTTCGTACACATTCCATCCTGGTATCATGTGTTTGCCTTACATCAAAGTAGTGATTGTCAGTATCATGCACGAATGAGTTCTGAAGAGTGAATTTTATTGATTTTTCTTGTCAGATTTACTTGACAATTCAAAATCAATAAAGCGGAAGAAAAAGAGCAAGGCAGCGGATAAAGGTCTCCTTCCAAACGAAGGACCTCTACAGATTCTACTCCGCCACCCCCACCCCCAAGAAGATTTGCAAGACAACACATGCATAGATACTCAACATAGTTGTGTTGATGATGAGCACGTCTCCCCTGGTGCACCATCACAGGTCCTCCCTCTAACTTGGCATTGTTATATGTTATTGCATGTTATGTATGATGTCTAGCTTGTATTGCTTCTAATTTTGTTGAATTCCTTCTGCTTACTTTACACATTATACTTGTGAATAAGACACGTGTTTATGTTTCTAGAACATACAATATCTGTCTATCACACCATGTTCTTACATCAAAGTACTACTGTTGTGTAACCTACAACAATCACTTATAATAAGACACGTTTGACTTGGGTATGTGATATAGGTTACATCTCATATTCTTTTCTAGCTTGTACTACTTCTAATTTGTTGAAATGGCACTTATGAGGAGACAGTTTTAACTTGGTAGAGTGATATTCGTTGCATCTTTCATATGGTGTCTAGCTTTCATTGCTTCTAATTTCTTGAAATGCCTTCTGCTTAGTTTACACATCATAGCTGTGAATAAGCAATGTTGTCCTTTATTCTTACACATTCAATCGTCCTATCATGCGGTCGCCTTACAAAGTAGTGCTCGTCCGCATCCTGCATCAGTGAGTTCTGAAAAGCGAATTTTTATTCATTTTTCTTGTGGGTTTGACTTGACAAGGCAATACAATTAAGAAAGAGGAAGGAAAAAATAATGCAAGGACTGATGGCGGTCTTCCAACGAAACCGGCATCCCATGTGCTTTCTCTAGCTTGGCAGTGTCATATTGTCTTGCTTGTTGCATATGATGTCTAGCTTGCACTGCTTCTTATTTTTTGAAATGGCTTCTGCTTAGTTTACGCAAACAGTTGTGAATATGCCATGCCGTCCTGTTTGTAATATATATATTCCATCCTGGTATCATGTGTTTGCCTTACAACTCGCATTCTTTTCTAGCTTGTAGTACTTATAATTTGTTGAAATGGCACTTATGACGAGAAAGTTTTAACTTGGTAGAGTGATATTCATTGCATCTTTCGTATGGTGTCTAGCTTTCATTGCTTCTAATTTGTTGAAATGCCTTCTGCTTAGTTTACACATAATAAGCTTTGAATATGCAATGCTATAATATGCACTGGCACTAATGAAGAGAGACCTTTAGCTTGGTAGTGTGATGTAGCTTGCATCTTGCAATATGATTTATTTCTTGTACTGCTTCACATTTGTATAAACACCACTTACGACGAGACACTGTTAACTTGGCAGAGCGACATTTGTAGCATGTTTCATATGGTGTCTACCTTCCATTGCATTGCTTCTAATTTAGTGAAATATCTTCTGCTTACTTTACACATCATAGTTCTGATCATCTCATGTCGTCCTATTTTTCGTACATATTACACCCTCCTATCATGTGGTTGTCTAACATCAAAGTTCATTTTGTCTGTATCACATATCAATTTGTTCTGGAGAACTAAATTGTTATTCCTTTTTCTTGTCGGCTTGACTTAACATGGCACAGAGAAAGAGGAAGGAACAAAGAATGACAGGGGATAATGTTAGTACTAAGGACACACGGAAAGGGAAGCAGATGAATCCTGTAGATTCCGCTGGTACTGATGGTGCAATAGAAGGTTAAAGTCCAGCAGAAAATTGTACAAACGGGGTATCCCGTGCTACACGAGATGCAAAACAAGCCAAACAGAAACCAATAGCTGCCACCAAACAAGAAGAGACATCCCTAGTTCTTGCAACACCTTCCACGGTACCACCAGTTGCACGAGTTACTCGTTTGTCAACTCAACTAGCAGCACGTTCCCAAGCTCCCTTGCCACCTGACACTACTTTTGAAGCACTCTTGACACAAGACGAGTTGGCAAGATCAGATGAACTTTGTGAGCTTCAACAACAAGAAGGTAGTTGCTGGAGTCAAGTTACAGTTGCATGCTTCTTTATATGTAGTCTCACAGTTTGATGTACACTAACACTTCCTATGTTCGTTGTTGGACTAGCACCTAGGCGTAAGAGGAAACAAACATCAGGGATGATGCTCGATAGGTTAATAAATCTAGGGGAGGAAGAATGGAGATCCGTTTTGAGGCAGGTTTAAAAAGGCCACATGATGCTATAGAGTCAGCCAAGTTAGTATCAGAGGCAGCAATTGTCGTTAGGTGTCATGCACGTATCCTCCCAACATGGATTCAGTACAGGAATGACAAAGACGAAACCCAGTTCAACACCTTCCTCGACCATTTATCTGTAAGTATGGTTATGTATGGAAACTAGTAATATCGTCTTGCTCTATCCCATTATTTCTAGGATGCCGATAATGAGACTCCCATAATTTTCAACAGATGAGGTTCAAGTTGGATAGCCAAGATGATGTAACCAGAGAAGCTTGCACCCATGTTTTCAAGTTTCCTCAGGGACAGTATCGGCATAACTTGAGGAAAACTCACTTTGAAGGCAAGACTAACAGTGAACTTGCCCAAACATATCCAGTGGAAAATATCTTTGATGAAGACTGGAGAGGCCTCGTTAAACACTGGTCAGGTACATTATATGTATGTGATAAGATCACATGTTGAACTCCTATTTACGCATGTGCCTCACAAATCTATCTTCTTGTAGGTGAACTGTTCAAAGAACAAGGCCAATCGTATGAAAGTGAAATTCCAACAGACGACAGGATCTTGTAGCTATATTGCACACTTCAAGGCTCTTGTAATTAGCTGATGTTTCACTCTTTTCGCTGTGCCATATTATCATATCTATATTGACTTGTTCCAAATGCAGAGGAAAGCCCGCAAGGACCAAAAAGTACCTGAACCAAATGTTGTGGAAATCTTCAAGGATTGTCACACTAGCAAGATGAAGGGCATGACTACACCAGTCAAAGCCACTGTTGTAAGTCCTTAATCCTCATGCCTTTTAACTACTACTTACTCTGACTTGTGCATTGAACTGCATGGTTTGCAGCCAATGTCTATTACTCTTTTCAATTTTATACACAATTGTCTTAGCATATCATTGCACCTTACAAGGTTTAAAAGAGAGGAGTGATGTTCCTTTGATCTTGATCTTTAATCTAGTTCCGTGCTGGACTTGCCCACACAACGTTACAATTGCATGTTTGTTTGTTCTTAGTTGTTTTGTGATATGCATGATGTCATACTATGCTTACCTTACTATAAACTATGTCTCTTTATCCTTAGCTGTCAATACAATGTGAAGAAATAGACAATACATTAGCCATGGTACATGGTCATATGATTGGAACCTGGTTTTATTATGTACTTTGCAGTAAAATACAACTAATATTTTACACAGGTTCACCAGAATAAGTTCTGTATATAGACCAAAGCTATTTTGTTTGGTTTTGCCCTCCTTAATATCTTCTGTTCTGGTACTACTAATGTAAAAACTCAACTTTTCAGGAAGCTAATGAAAAAATGGTGGAACCGCCACCTTCTGAAGGTGACGAGGCAACTATAACTGCAATGTCACCTCTTGCTGCAGTGGGTCAGTACATGTCCACTAACAGTGCCAAAAGCACATTCCTGCGTAATACTGGGTTGGTTGTTAAGGCAATCTTGTCCAAACTGCCTCATGATCAAGATATGCAAGCTCAAAACAATGTTATATTTGCGCTCCAGACACAAGTCCATTCCCTAATAGAGACCCTTTGTGAAACAAGGACAGACATTGTTCGATGTCGTCAAGATATGCATGGTTTTGAAACCAAACTATCAGACATTTTCTATGTTGTTCAGGAGCCTAGAAGAAATGAACGCGAAGGTTATGGTACTCCATCGGATAATACAACATGAAAACATAACAGTCAGGTCAAATGAAGTGAGCTTCTGAACTTTGGGTGGTGGATTTATCTGCCAGACTGTTAACTTTTATACCAACGTTCCTTTTGTTTTATGGTTGTAATTTGTTTTGTTGCCATACAAAATTTGTTCTTAACGTGCAGCCACCGACTGAAGAAATCTGCAAGCCATTTTTGTATACTGCAGGGTGTTCCCTATATTTGCACTGGTGGCGAACTTTGATGCCCAGTGGATGTAATCTATGCAATCGCCTTAATAGCCTAGCTTTAGTTTCGGGCTTATTTATTTCCTAGTCTTCTTTTTCCCTGGTTTGCTAGTGGCCGCAACAACCATGGGCCGTATACGGACCATGGTAACCTTGACCCTGCTACAGACCGTAGGATCCATGGGCCTCCTACGGGCCGTCGGATAAATGGGCCTCCAATAGCCGTAGAATTGGTGGGCCTCGGGCCGTCGGATAAGTGTGTCCACATGGGTCATAAACGGGCGTAATTGGTATCGAGCCAGCATGGTAACGGGCTGTTAACAGGCCGGAAGACAGCAAAGGCTTAATTCTGTCACAGGAATAACGGGTCGTTAATGGGGTAGAATATAGGACGTGCTGTAAATGGCGCAACAGGTTAACATGCCACAAACGGGCCAATTCTAGCCATAGGCCGAATTTGGCCCATTAGTGGAACAGGCTAGTAATGGGCCGGAAGTAATCGAGGGCCGGAAAGGAGCCCAATAATGTATGGGCCGTCAGTAGGCCGAAAGCTAACACGGGCGGGAAATGGCCCATGTGATTCATGGGCCGTTAATGGGTACAAAGAAATTTACTGTACATTATGGGCTAGAGTCACCGTGGGCCACTAAAGGGCCTAAAGATACGAAAGGCCTCATATGGGCCGAAAGACATCATGGGCCATACATGGGCCGAAAGTGAAACGGGCTGATGTTATATTCGACGGCCCAAATGACGTTGTTGGGCCGATTTCGGGAAGGCCCTAACGGGCCGTGAGTTACCGGGTCGTAAAATGGGCTACTTGTGAACAGACCGTTAACAGGCTTTTTCATGGGCCGGCCCGCTAACTTTTGACCTAGTCAAACGGGCTGGCCTTTGTAAGCTAAATGAGCCAATGGTGGGCCGTCGCACGTGTCGACATATCATAGGCGCCTATCTGACCCAATGACGAGCTGACACATGTTTCCTTCGGCCAATGAGAATTTTACATGTGGAAGATCGCCATTGATCCGGCATGTTAACGGGTTATCGGATCCAAAACTGGACCCGATAGCTTAACGGCGACCCGTTACGGTGGATTCCACGTATCGGTCACCCTTGACGATGACGCATGATTTATCATTATGGAAGTGTACACTTCCGTGATGTCATGGAGCACTTGTACGACAGCACAGGTATGACTATCTTGATTCTATCATAAAATCTTCATGGATGTACATACATGACAGAAAAGGTTACCTACTATGACAAACACGTGTCATCACGGAAGTGTATATTTTTGTAGTGAAAGGACAGGCCAAAACGGTTTCTTATAATAAGCAAAGTGTTCTTGAGGGCATACGGGAATTTTATCTAGTCACTTTCACCATGTTGGCTTGATTTGTGTTCACTACTTTGATAATTTGATATGTGGGTGGATCGGTGCTTAGGTGTTGCTTTCCTTGAACAATCCTCCTACTTATGATTAACCCCCTCGCAAGAATCCGCAACTATGAGAAAAGTATTAAGAATAAATTCTAACCATAGCATGAAACTTTTGGATCCAAATCGGTCCCTTACGGAATAGCGTGTAAACTAGGGTTTATGCTTCTGTCACTCTCACAACCCATCATCTAATAACTACTCCACAATGCATTCCCTTAAGCCCAAGTATGGTGAAGTGTCATGTAGTCGACGTTCACATGACACCACTAAGGGAATCATAACATACATACCATCAAAATATCGAACACATGTCAAGTTCACATGATTACTTGCGACAAGATTTCTCCCATGACCTCAAGAACGAAAGGAACAACTAACTTGTGATAAACATGCTCATGATCAGAGAGGTATTAAATAGCATAATGGATCTAAACATATAATCTTCCACCAAATAAACCATACAGTGATCAACTACAAGATGTAATCAACACTACTGGTCACCCACAGGTACCAATCGGTACAAAGATTGAACACAAAAGATGAACTAGGGTTTGAGAGGAGATGTTGTTGTTGAAGATGTTGATGGAGATTGCCCTCCCAAAGATGGTAGAGTTGTTGGTGATGATGATGACGATGATTTCCCCCTCCAGGAGGGAAGATCCCCCAGCAGAATCGCTCCGCCGGAGGGCAAAAGTGCAAAATGGACGTATCAGTACCCCCAGGTCAACCCGACTACGCATTAACTCACGGGTAACCTCATGGTTTACCTAACTCACAAGAGACTATCGGGAACTCAGGTCCACCTCTACCGGGGTGGTACCGCCTGTCCCTACAGTCCTGCAAAACAGTAACTCTCGCAGGTACACCTCAGGGCCGACCCATCTTTAACAGGGTTCTAGAGGGTAATGTCAAAGTAACCGTGTGTCTAGAACAGCAAGGGGGAAAACCCAAGGAATCACCCTCGCTGGCTTCCCGCTCGATTTAACCGTCAAGGTGAACTTGGAGGAATCACCCTCGATGGTCCACACTTGAGGGGTTGCACGACAGAGTTGTTATCGGGAGTGGAAAGGAGGAATCACCCTTCGTAGACCATGACTGATTAACAACACTATAGAGATCTCATCAGAAGTGTTATACGAGGTATCACCCTCGGCACTCGATAGTAACCCTGGAGTGTCGTACAACTAATGGGGTGTGATGTGTTGGGTCAGGCTCTGGATGTTGATCCCGTTGATCGAGTCATCGAACATAAAGCGGGGGCAACAGGGACAAGGTGAGGGGTCACTGATGGATCACTAACCAACCTATACTAAGAAGTTTAGGATAAGCAGGTAAGGTACAAAGCAGGTTACAAAATCAGGCTATGCATCAGAATAGGAGCAATCAATTACAGCAGCAAAATCTAATGCAAGCATGAGAGAGAAGGAACGAGCGACATAGGAATGATCAAGGGGGTTTTGCTTGCCTAGAAGCTCGGCTACAAAGCACTGGTCGTCAGGAGTGTAGTCGATCTTGGGAGCAGCGTCAGTCTTGAGGTCTACCAGAGAGAGGAGGGGGAAGAAACAACAAATATAAAGCAAACAAATGCATCATGATGCATGACATGACCAAATGCAGTGCTATGGGTGAAATAACGCAGAACTACACGTTGCAGACGAAGAGGGAAAACATATGGGGGTGTTTTCACGATGTTTGGCATTTTCTAGACGAATGAAAGAGAGGGGACCGTTCCATGTTCGGATTCGTTGGATTTTTCTGAGCAAATTTCATATAGAAATTATTTTCATCCGAGTTATGGATTATTACATATTAATTTTCAAAGTTTTAAATCATTTTCTGAATTTCCAGATTTATTTTAATTCGGATACATATTGAATACTTTTTACACAGAGTGAGGTGCCAGCCATAGTCAACGACATGTGGGGCCAGGGGCTGGGTTGACCCAGTCAACAATTGAGTGGTCAACGGATGAACAATGAATGTGGGACCTACTTGTCATTGGGTCACCTATTTATCACATTGTTTTAAACCTTTAGTTAGCAGTGGGGGCCCAATGTTAGTGGGTGTTAGTTAGTGGGGTTAGTCCTAATGGGGGTTAATGCTAATGGGGGGTGATTAGTCACCACTAAACAGGGTGGCCCCATAAGGCAGTGGCCTAGGCGGCCAATCACACGCGCAGAGGCCTGCTGCAATGGGCAATGACAACTGCCGGCGCGGGCAGAAGCAGCCGCTGGTGACGGTCAGTGCATGCGGACACGGGCTAGCAGGCGGCTGATAACCCACAAGTGTAGGGGATCGCAACAGTTTTTGAGGGTAGAGTATTCAACCCAAAATTATTGATTCGACACAAGGGGAGCCAAAGAATATTCTCAAGTATTAGCAGCTAAGTTGTCAATTCAACCACACCAGAAAGACTTAATATCTGCATCAAAGTATTTAGTAGCAAAGTAGTATGGAAGTAACGGTAACGGTGGCAAAAGTAACAGTAGCAGTTTTGTAGCAATCGTAACAGTGGCAACGGAAAAGTAACGAAGAAAAGATCAATATGTGAAAAGCTCGTAGGCAATGGATCAATGATGGATAGTTATGTCAGATGGCATTCATCATGCAATAGTTATAACCAAGGGTGACACAGAACTAGCTTCAATTCATCAATATAATGTAGGCATGTATTCCGAATATAGTCATACGTGCTTATGGAAAAGAACTTGCATGACATCTTTTGTCCTACCCTGCCATGGCAGCGGGGTCCTAATGGAAACTAAGGGATATTAAGGCCTCCTTTTAATAGAGAACCGGACCAAAGCGTTAGCACTTATTAAATGCATGAACTCCTCAAACTATGGTCCTCGCCGGGAAGTGTCCCGACTATTGTCACTCCGGGGTTGCCGGATCATAACACGTAGTAGGTGACTATAACTTGCAAGATAGGATCAAGAACACAAATATATTCATGAAAACATAAAGGGTTTAGATCTGAAATCATGGGACTTGGGCCCTAGTGACAAGCATTAAGCATAGCAAAGGCATAGTAACATCAATCTTAGACATACACTACTAGGGAAAAGCCTAGCAGTAGCGCGGGTTTTTGGCCTACAAGTAGCGCGGGTGACCGCGCTACTGCTATGGCGCTACAAATAAAGGTTAGCAGTAGCGTTGGTTAAGCCGCGCTACTGCTATATGCACTTAGTAGTAGTGCTTCCTCCAGAAGACACTACTAGTAATTACTAGTAGCGCGTCTCACTGCCCGCCCTACTACTATTATTCCGTATTCTATTTCTTTTTTATTTTATGTTGTATTCATACACCTTTATACAAGTTTTCATACAGTAGCATTTTAGAGATTGTTTTTACATTATAATGAGTTATTAAATCACTAGGTGGAAGAACCGCGGATTAGGTTCAAGTGGATGGATCCTAAGTGACCAAGTCATGTATTATCACGATAATCCATGACTTGATCACTTAAGATCCATCCACTTGAAACTAATCCGCGGTTGTTTCACCCAATGATATAATAACTCATCATCATCATCATATTGATATAAAAACTCTTGCATCATATCATCGGCAACAACAATAGATAATAATCATCATAGTCATTACCACCAAACTATTTAACCATCATAGTCATAGTGTAGCTATCTAATCACCACCAACACTAGCTAATAATAATCATCATAGTCATTACCACCAACACTAGCTATTTAATCATCAGAGTCATAGTGTAGCACATCATCATCTTCAAACTCATTCTAGCTCGCTAATCACTCCTGCTGCTCTCTCTCTCAGGTAAAATAGCATAGAACATGTGTAGTACTCATGCTTCATCATATTGGAGCATGCAGATGAACCTGTCTCCTAATTGTGGGATGTGCTTCTGAATGTTGCCCCCTAGTACTTCTCTGTGATCCTTCAGAATTTTGCTCTAGTCTTTGACTATAAAGACTTTCTTGCTTTTAGAAATCCTGAATGTACTCATGTGCAATGTAGGATGTCTTGGCCGTAAGCTAACCATTGCCATGCGACATTTAGGCTCGATCCAATGAGGCACAACTTTCATCGAGAGTCCCTGTTGAAGAACATCGTAGTAACATACTTAGCAATGAAGTTTAGCTTAAAAAATAATGTATGCAAAAGATGCACTGAGGACAAATAGTAAAAATCTTACCATCTTTCCTAAATGGATGTGACCGTAGTTCAATACGCACGCTAGCTAGTGGTCGCACATTTTGAGTACTAAGATTTTCAAGTCCAGGAAAATATTTTTTCTTGACAATATCAATATCCTCAAGCCATGAAACATAATGACTTATCTCCTTGCAGTTTAGTTCAGCCCCGGGACAGTAGTAGGTCAAGTCTACCAAGCGCCGGACATGTTTGCTTGAATGGAAATAAGGTGTCAATAGAAATTAGTTGTCAACTATTTTTCAATAAACAATATCCAAGACATAAATATGGTTGAGAAACTACATAATGGTAGAACTGGAGGCGTCTGCACATCGACCCAGATGTCAATATTACCTTCAATATCATCTTCCGGACGAATATCAAAGGCGATAAGCATATCAGGCTCAAATGCATAAGCCTTGCATAGTGCTCTCCAATTTTTGCAGTTAAAATAGGTGTAGGTGTCTGCATTGTATAATTTTGCGGCAAAAGTATAACCATGCTCGGTCCTCAAGTGAACTCTCTTTACCTCCATAGTTTCCATAGGAATGAAACCAATCTTATCCAAGACATAAATTCTTGCGTGACAGGGGATACGCAAGTAGAATAGTAAAAATTTAAAATTATAAGTTGAAGCAAAAGAAGCAGAAGTCATGCTTAATTACGAAAAAATACTTGTCGTTGTGACTTACTGTATCCACTTCGAAGGTCTCATCCAGCTTGATGCTGAAGCGCCTACCACCAACTAAGAAATTTCTGTCCCACAGGTCGTGCTCGTCTTCGCAGTATTCACACATACCGAGATCCTTTTCGTCGTCAGACATTTCCTATGTTCATAGTTTAAACATTAATCAAAAATCGATCGAAGAAAACTACAAGGAAACTCAACACACAGATCACTAATACTCAATATGCAACGGGTTGACTTTACGTCTATCGAGTCTTCCTTCCTAAACTCTCATCTCACGTATATGGTGGGCACTCCCTCTCTGATATTGCGACCATCGGTGATGGTCGCTACTCCTCCTGTCCCTAGTGCATTACAAATATCTAGCACAAGGAAATGAAGGAGAAGCGACCCCCATGACAACAGTCGGCATTCTTCTTCTCTCATATATGGTGGACACTCCCTCACCATTTCGACCGTCGATGATGGTCGCTACTCCTTCTTCCCCTAGTGCGTAACAAAGGTCTAGCACAAAGAGAAGAAGGAGAAGCAACCCCCACGACAATAGTCAGCATTCTTCCTCTCTCGAATATATATATGGTGGACACTCTCCCTCACTGAAAGACACACAAGGAGCCGAAATAGACCTAAATTCAACACATTCCATATATCGAGAAATGACATAGAAAACATGCCCTATGTTTTGCCGAAATATCATTTAATTCCCATTCTGGCAAATCACAAGCACTCGATATGCCCTACATTTTAGCACAAGTCATGCTAAATTCATGAAAAATTTTGGCATGACCTTTGCTAAAGACAGGACATATCGAGCGCCTGAAATTTGCCGAGATGGAAACGAATCAACATTCCGGAAAAACATAGGCCACTCGGAATGCATCATCATTATCTATATTCAGAATGCATCATCATCGACATCAATGACATGGCAACTAGCACTAGCATTTTCATGATCGACATTTACAACACATTATCATCTATATCAACAACATGGGGATTTGGGTATTCTCACCTAGAGGTCTCAAGGGGTCGGCGATGGGGACGACTGCGGGGACGAGGCAGGGGAAAATACTTAATTTCTGCATAAACAAACTAGTTCTATTAAGCACTTACTAAATAAACTAGTTTTATTAACTACTTACTAAATAAACTAGTTATATTAAGCACTTACTATAAATAAACTAGTTCTATTAAGCAATTACTATAAATAAACTAGTTATATTAAGCACTTACTATAAATAGAACTAGTTATATTAGGCACTTACTATAAATAAAATTTCTAATCAAAAGACCGAAAATTTCCTATTCTATTAAAAACACCTAAAATAATCTAAAAAATTATTCTACTAAAAACATACATTCTACAATGTCTACAATCTAAAATCTACATTTAAATTACCTACATTCTACAAGAACAGAGGCAAGGGAGGGAGGGAGGAGGGGTACGAAGGAGGGAGGAAGGAGGGGGAGGAAGGAGGGGGAGGAAGGAGGGAGGATGCGGGAAGGAGGGGGAGGGAGGAGGCGGGAGGGAGGAGGGAGGAGGCGGGAAGGAGGGGGTAGGGAGGAGGAGCTACCTCGGTAACGGTGATGGTGGGGGGGAGGGGGGCGACAGCGGCGGGATGGAGGAGGGATGGAGAAGGGACCTAGGGAGGGAGGGGGCGACGGTGGCGGGATGGAGGAGGGAGGGGATGTAGGAGGGAGGGGGCCACGGCGACAGCAGGTGGCAGCAATGCGGCGGCGGCGGACGACGGGGTGAAGGAGTGGATGGAGGATGGAGTGGAGAGGGGAGAGTGATGGGCGGGCGGCCGGGGGGAGAAGAACCAAGTTGCCTTAGCACTAGCGCTGTCGTGGAATTGCCACGACAGATGTCCTAGTGTGAGGACTTATTCGTGAAGCCAGCGCATCTATGTGGTAGCTTGAGAGGGGTTGATCGGGATGAGAGATGCAACACACAAGACAAGAATTTAGAGAGCTTCGGGCCCCGGGAAACATCATCCGGTAATAGCCCTACATGTTGTTTGTGGCTAGGTCTCATTATGCTCATGAGGGAGATGCCGTAAATCCGGCTCTCCTCTCTTTGTGTCTAGCCTTAATGATTCTTTTCTTGCCCTCTCTCTTGGGTGCCCTGCCCCTCCTTATATATGTTGAAGGGGCGGGTTACATAACTAGTCCTAGTAGGATTAGGATTACTCTATTACAAGTGGAGTCCTAGTCTTGCTTCCTTAGAAGAATATTCCTTACGCCTTTCCTGTTAAGCCGGCCCATCGTAACATGAGCCGGTCGTCTGGGCCTTGGGCCTTGTCATCCATCTGAAACACACACTCGGTCACCAATGAGTCTTCAGGCTCGTGAGTCGTCACACCAGTGAACCGCCAGACACGTAAGTCGCTAATCCTCTGGGAGTTACTAATGAAGCGCCAAGTCCGGCCGGGTCATATATCTGGCCGGGTCATACCGTGGGGTATATCCCCGACATTAGCCCCCAGTTTAATTTGGATTTATTCATGTTAAACTGATCTGCAACATAAACACAAGAACAAATTTGATAGGTTGTGCTCCGGGTTAAATATTCTTGTAAACCGGCACCTGATCATCCTTAAGTCCTTGTCATTTCCTCCTTCTAGAAAATCTGGGTCAGTAGGCCGGCTTCATAATCAACTTGCTTGTAGAAGAAATATTGTAAATAAAGAAACCATTTGAGCCGGCCTTCAATGCTCTGACTTGATAAAAATATTGGTCTTCAAATGTTTCAACTGATATTCGGTCGTCTTGAAGATGTAGGACTCGCCGATTTATGATTTCCAAAATCGTCGGGTTATAAAAACTGATAATTCTGGGTCATGATTGTTGCCCACGCCAGTTCGTGATTGTTGCCAACGCCGAGTCATAATTATTGATGACGCCGGGTTATGATTGATGCAGACACCGGGTCATAATGATTGGTGACGCCGGGTCAATCTGATTTGCTCAACGAGTGTAGCCCCCAAGGGCTGGGTCATTATGCAATAATGAGCAGGAACTTTTATAGATATGATCATGTGGACTTGAATCAGCAATGTGTAGCCCCCAAGGGCCGGCTCAGTAAGATAATACCGAGCTGGGACTTTATATATATATACTTCATTGAAAATAACTTCATATGACGTATTCCCCACCATGGGGCTCGAACCCACGTCCATAAGGTTAAGAGCTTTGTACTCTACCAACTGAGTAGTGGAACTTTCAATATAATGGACCGAGGCTTGTGTACCTTGAATTTTGACAGGAGCAAGTGGTAGCCCCCAAGGGCCGGCTCATTTAGAATGCGATGAATCTGGTCTTCAATAAGTTGAGAAAAAAATGACTTTGCATTAGCCCCCAAGTGTCATGGTGCATGCTTGCGGCGACATGAGACTTGTACATTTGACGTAATCTCAACTTGAATAATGTTGCCCCCAAGTGCCGGGTCGTAAGCCTGCAGCAACTCGGGACTATTCCTTTCATTGTAGAATAAATCATATCTATTGATAAGATAATAGCCATTGCGCTAAAGCGACTTTCAAAACCTTATCTGTTGACAAGTAAATCCAGAGTTTAAATACCCGGCGGCTCTTGACCGATGGCGATTTAATATGCCTCCATTGTAGCCAGAATTTTTATAACCCGGCGGCTTATAGCCTTTGAGAAAATCCAGAACGGATAATCATTTTGAAGCATCAATTTTAATGATGAGTTTGGACTTAAGCATTTATATAAGTCACAGTTCTGAAAATCCTGCACAGAGTTTAAACAACATATGCCCTGGCAACTTAACGTTTAAAATCCAGGGCAGATGACCACCCAAATGTAGTCTTTATCCTACACACAAGTAGATCACAAGAACACTTGGCGGTTTACCGCAGGGCGGGTCATAATATCTTACATATGACCACTGATGTGTAAAAAAGGAGTCACAGATAAGCCTGTTATGAATCATAACTTTGAAACATAATTGTAATATCATACCTGTGATATTGAAGTTGTACTGCCGGTTTATGTGACCTGCACAGTAAGGGTGATAACCCAATCTTTAGAAGCCAAAACTCCCAAATGTTTATGATTGTCATATCACTACAGGAAACAGCTACTTTGTCGTCTGCCATGGCGGACGGCAAAGGCTCGAAAGGCGGACGGCAAAGACCTTTGCCGTCAGCCGCGGACGGCAAAAGGCTCCGGCAAAGAAGGCTACGGTAAACAGCTGCTTTGCTGTCTGCTTCCTGGCGGCGGACGGCAAAGGCTCTTTGCCGTCTGCGGCGGACGGCAATAATTGCGCTGTCAGTCCGTTAAGTGGCTAACGGCAGACCTTTGCCGTTCGCCGCTGACGGCAAAATTTCTCTGTTCTTTGCCGTCTGCCACTGATGGCAAAGTGCAGGTTCTTTGCCGTCTGCCACTGATGGCAAAGTGCAGGTTCTTTGCCGTCTGCCACGGATGGCAAAGTCTTTGCCGTCTGCCACTGTAGGCAAACTGACCAAATGGGTCAGCTCCCAGGAAGCACAGTTGGCTGCCACGTGGCTTCTTTGCCGTCCGCGGCAGACGGCAAAGAGGCCATTGCCGTCTGTGGCAGACGGCAAAGAGCCTGCATATTGGGTTTTTTTGATGTTTTTTATTAAATCCCACAATTTGCACAGAAAATATATATGACATATAGATATATTTCAGAGGCATTCATAAGCAAGTCCATAAGCAAGTTCATGTATTTCACAGGCATTCATAAGCAAGTTCCATCCGTACATATTACATAAGCAAGTTCCATCATTTCATACATAAACAAGTTCCATCCATCATTTCATACATAAACAAGTTCCATCCATACATAAACAAGCACTCCATAGCTAAGGTGACTAGAATGAGAAGACAAGAACAAGAAGAGTAGAACAAGCACTCCATCCAGCACATAATGAAATCTGCAAAATGGCAAAATAAGAAAGTTAGAAATGGATCTTTTTTAGCTCACTTAGGTGAAATGGATCGTTTTTTAGGTAACTAAGGTGAAATGGATCGTTTTTTAGCTCACTTAGGTCAAATGGATCGTTTTTGAGCTAACTTAGTTGAAATGGATCGTTTTTTAGCTAACTTTGTTGAAATGGATCATTTTTGAGCTAATTTAGTTGAAATGGATCGTTTTTGAGCTAACTTAGGTGAAATGGATCATTTATGAGCTAATTTAGTTGAAATGGATCTTTTTGAGATAACTTAGGTGAAATGGATCATTTAAGAGCTAATTTAGGTGAAATGGATCGTTTTTTAGCTCACTTAGGTCAAATGGATCGTTTATGAGCTAAATTAGTTGAAATGGATCGTTTATGAGATAACCTAGGTAAGATGGGTCATTTTGGAGTTAACCTAGGTGAAATGGGCCATTTTAAAGCTAACGTAGGTAAAATGGATCATTTAGGAGCTAATCTAGGTAAAATGGGTCATTTTTGAGCTAACTTGGATGAACTGCATCATTTATAAGCTAACCTAGGTAAAATGGGTCATTTTGGAGGAAAATAAGCTAACTCTAGGTCATTATGGTAAGCATATTGGAGGAAATAAAGCTAAGTCTAGGTCTTTATGCATTTGTTAAGCAAAACACTAGAGAAACTTACCGTGATCAGGGAGGTGTAGGAGCGGGGTGGCTAGTGCCGCTACCTGGAGAAGGATCGTGCGATGCGTTTCTGGAGTTAAGCTGCACCAAAGATCATTTCCAATGTCTCGTTAGCATTACGACACTCAAATGTTAAGACTACCAAGTAATGTCCATTCAAACTAAACTCACCGTGCTCCCAGGAGCAATCACTGGCATCGGCGGAGCGGGCTGACCGGACTTCTCGCACACAGACTGCACATTTGGTTTTCAGAACAGAGTCATACTAGTTAGTAATGAGACTCAAATGTTAAGACTAGCAAGTAATCTGCAGAAGAAACTTACCACAAGGAGCTCGTACATGGCCCTTGCCTGCATGTCATTCCGTGCCCTCTCCTCCTCCATCATCTTTCTCGTCCTCTCCTCCATCTCCCGCTGCCTCTCCGCCGCCTCCGCCAGAAGTTTCTCCGTTCTATCTCTCTCAGTCTGTATAGCAGCCTGCAACACCACTCACATGACCATTTGTAATCATTGATGGAAGCGCACACAATGTAATGGAGAAAGATAACTGAGTACGTATCACTAACCTTGATGGCGAGTTGCACTGGCCGTTCACGAGGCCTTATCTCAGGAGCGGAGCTCGACTAGCGCGCCTTGATCTCCGGGAGAGTGCTAGGACAACGGATAAGTCCATCTCCAATGGCTATGGAGCCATGGGACCTCCCGCCACCAGATATCATCACCAGCTCTGGATCAATGGGACCCTGGCTCGGGTTAAAGTCCTCCCCTTTCCTCGCCTTCCCCTCATCTCTATATCTCACGAGCTTGTTGTGGGAGGAGATGTTGGTGAAGTTGTTTGCATCATCGAGGTCAGACTGAGAGAAAGCCTTGACTTTCTTGAAAGAGCCAGTGTGGGCCATGGCATACAGGTCGTACACCTCTGGCACCTTATCCGCCTTATTGTAGCGTGCCTGAAAGAGAGAAACAATGAAAATTAGTAATTAAAGGGCTCAAGCTAGCATGATGAATGAATTGCATGAATCATGAAGCAAACCACATACCCAGTTGCGCCCGAACTGATATAAGTTGGAGCTGCCTTGATGGTGTGGCACACCTTCCATTTGGGCACATTTGTCCTTGGCCTAGTTGTGGAGGGCTAGCCATTCTTGTGAGCACCACTCATCGACCAACACGTCCCAACAATCCATCCGATCCGCACACCATCTCGGAGGCGCCTAAGTTAGCAAATAGAAACTTAAGCGCTACAGCTAAGAATTACTAAATGAAGGAACTTAAGTAGAAGGCCTTAAGAATTACCTTCATGTACTGCTCCTTACTCAGGAACTTATCGCGGCACGCCGGCTTGGTCTTCTTGATACCACGCAAGGCGTAGTAGTGTCGAACAGCCTGCACCCGAGCCTCGTGCCGTATGTTCTGGAGTAGGCGCTTGCAGACGTTCTGGATAACATTTGCGCTGTCCTCCTCGTATCCCTCCTCACACCTGTAGAATGTCTGCAATCAAATGAGACAATATTGATTAGTACAATTAATAACTAACTAGTTGAAGATTTTGAAATGTGTAAAGGAGAAATTACCCAGAACGTCCTGATCACCATGTCTGCCCTCGTGTCGCACACGACACCGTCGATGATGACATCCGGCGGGGCCGGGGCAGCCACGTAGTGCTCCCAGCTCAACCCAAGCTCTGGAAGCCAACCCTCACCAGGCAACGTGACAAACCCCGGGAAGTTTTGCCGGCAAAGAACTCCAAGGACGGAGTTGGGCTGGCGGACACTATGATGGTGGTCCCAACCCCTGCAACATGACAAGGCCAACGCATTAGTTATTCGAAGAAACGTGAATGCAGGAGGTACAAAAATATTAAATGCACTTACGTACCTCTCCCCATCAGGGAAGATCAACCACCTCTGCTCGCGGGTCGCCGGCACGGACGGGAGCCGTGTAGCACCACGCTGGTAGACGGTGCCACCCTCCTCCTCAAGATCAGTCGGCTCCCCGCCATCATCAGCATGGCCACTCGGCTCCTCAAGATTGAGTGGAAAGACAAATATGGGCCAACAACTATATTGGGCTGCCGTCATACCAAACACACTGAACCCATCCGTGCTGATGCCGACTCGAGGATGCCTCGGATCTGCCGCTTTGTCACCATGTAATTCATCAAACTTTTTCCACGCAACACCATCCGATGAGTGTACAATCATCAGATTCCCATCTGCATCTAGTTCGCTTCTTTTGCCCGTTTTTGTGCCATGTCATCTGTCTGGCCGTCTCTTCGACCATGAAAAGACGTTGAAGTCTTGGTACGATTGGCATATACCGAAGAACACTAACGGGGATTTTGGTCTGTGTCTTCTCACCCATACCGTTGTCTACCACAACATACCTGGAAGACTTGCAAATGGGACAATAGTTCAAGTCCGCATAGTCAAGCCTAAACAAGACACATCCTTTCTCACAGGCATGTATCTTATCATAGGGCATCTTCAGTGCACGGAGGATTTTGTCCGACGGGTACAGGTTTGCAGGCATTACATGGCCTGTGGGTAGAAAGCGTCCAAATACTGTCATCATTGCATCGTAGCATTCTCTGCCCAAGTTGAACTGAGCCTTCAGAGCCATTACTTGTGAGATGGCATCCAACTGACAAAGCTCAGTGTGCTCATGGAGCGGACGTTTTGAAGACTCCAACATTTCATTGAAGGCCTTTGCAGATTCCTGCATCTCCTCGTCCGAATCCCGAGCATCATCAAAGTCTTGCACCATGTTCTCCATCCCGGTACCATGCTCGTCGGTGCGACGACGATCCACCTCAGCTCGGTCACGTTGGGCAGACTCACCATGAAATGTCCACACCGTATAATCGGGCGTAAAACCACTCTTCTGCAGGTGTTTGCCCATTTCAGCCTATGTCCTCTTTTCCCAATAGCCGCACCGTAAACAGGGGCACCAGGTTTTCCTCTGGCCATTTGCAAATGCGGCTCGCACAAACCCCTTGGTTTTTGTGAACCATTCAGTGCTCCATTTGTTCTGACCAGTGTGACCGGTGTACATCCACGCACGATCACTCATCTTGACTTTCAGAGCTACTAGACACACAACAAATATATATATATATATATATATATAATTCACCATGTATGTATTCATCAGTTGATCTACTTTGTCAATTTTATTACGTCCATGCAACCTACACTCTAATAGGTAATGATAGGTCCTAATCCCACCCGAGTATGTTTAGATTGGGTTCATTTTCCCATGCTATGCCCCGGATCCTACGCAAAATTTTGGCAGCACCTCCCCGCTGTTCTCCTGATACACGTCTCTGCAATAAACAGAGAGGATGTGTACCCGGAGAACAACAGGGGAGGCACTGACAAAATTTATGCGTCGGATCCGGAGCAAAGCATATGGGAAAACGAACCCAATCTAAACATACTCGGGCTGTCCATGGATAGCGTTGGACAATTCGAAAGAATCAAGGTTATAAATATGCAAATGCATGCATATTTATAACTATGACGCTTTCGAACGGGAGACACATATTGGTTACGCATACTGATGATTCAAGACACATATATATCTAGCTATCAAGTTTCATCGGAATAGATCAAATAATTAATGGGGGAGGAGGACATGTCATTTGTGCTCACCCACGAACGAAGGGGCAGAGCTCGTCAAACGCACGGCGAGGTCGTCGAACACCAAACCTCGCAGCGATGAAGCAACTGCACATTTAAAACTACCCGATCAACACAATTATATATGATGTTTTTCATAACAAAATCGAAAGATATATGACCTAACTAATAATTCACAAATATATGACCCCGTCGGCTTCTGGAAGGCCAAAGAACACCTTTCCGGGAGGTGTCGGGGGTCGGGGTGTCGTGTCGGTCTCGGGGTGCCGTGTCGGGGTCAGGGTCTCGGGGTCGGGGTGTCGGGTCGGGGTGCCGGGTCGGGGTCGGGGTGCCGTGTGGGTGTCGGGGTCGGGGTGTCGGGTCAGGCTCGGGGTCGGGGTGTCGGGGTCGGGGTGTCGTGTCGGGGTCAGGGGGTTAGGGGGTCAGGGGGTCGGGGTGTCGTGTCGGGGTCAGGGGGTTAGGGTGTCGTGTCGGGGTTGGGTGTCGGGGTGTGGTGTCGGGGTGGAGTCGGGGTCGGGTGTCGGGGTGTGGTGTCGGGGTTGGGGGTCAGGGGGTCTTCTCATTCTTCTACTACTTCTACTTCTTCTCATTCTTCTACTTCTTCTCATCCCCCGTGTTCTTCTTCTTCTTCTTCTTCTGCTTCTTCTTCTTCTTCTTCTTCTTCTTCTTCTTCTTTCTCCTCCTCCTCCTCCTCTCCTCCTCTTCTTCTTCTTCTTCTTCTTCTTCTTCTTCTTCTTCTTCTTCTTCTTCTTTCTCCTCCTCCTCCTCCTCCTCCTCCTCCTCCTCTTCTTCTTCTTCTTCTTCTTCCCCCTTCTACTTAACCTAAACCTAAACTAAAAACCTAAACTAATTAAAACTAAACTATTTAAACTAATTAAACCTAAACTAATTAAACTAAATAACCTAAACTAATTAATTCTAAACTGAAAAAACTTAAACTAAAAAACCTTATCTAAACAGAAAAGAAAAACAAAAAAACAGAAAAAATGGGAGGTGCTCACTGTGGGGGGCGGCGACGGGTCGGGGAGGGGCCGGCGACGGGGGGCCGGTGCGGGGCGGTGGAGGAGGCGGGGCGGCGGGGGCCCGGGCGGTGGGGGGCCGGGGCGGCGGGGGTGCCGGGGCGGGGCGGTGGAGGAGGCGGCCTGGGGCGGCGGGGGGCCGGGGCGGGGGGGCGACGGGGCGGTGGGGCGGCGGGGAGCCGGGGCGGTGGGGCGACGGGGCGGCGGCGCGCGGCGGGCGACGGCGGCGGCGGCGGGGTGGGAGGAGAAGGGCGAGGAGGAAGTGAGTAACGGCCGGGGGGGTACCTGCCGTTAGTCAAGTGCCCTCTTTGCCGTCCGCCAGCCTTTGCCGTCCGCCTTTTTGCCTCTTTGCCGTCTGCTAGCGGACGGCAAAGAGGTGGGCCATTAAGATTTTTTCAAACGACCGGGGGGTGGGGGCCACCCACTCTTTGCCGTCTGCCAGCGGACGGCAAAGATTCTTTGCCGTCTGCTGGCAGACGGCAAAGAGCTGGCAGATGGCAAAGAGCTTCTTTGCCGTCAGCCTTTTCTTTGCCGTCTGCTTTTGGGTAGCTGATGGCAAAGAGCTTCTTTGCCGTCAGCTAGCAGATGGCAAAGAGCTAGCAGATGGCAAATTAGCTGATTCGAGTAGTGTATATGGCGACTTATCATCCAAAGTCAAGCCGGGTTAACCGAAACCACATATATGATTCAGATATGAACAAAAAGGTCTCAAGACAAAACCAAAGATTGTTTGCAAAAACTTAAGCAAAACAGAGAGAAAAAAGCGAGGCTTCTGATTCGAATACGATCAGTAAACCGTTCCAAAGGGGTTAAGCTAAGATTCAAATACGATCATGTGGCTTAAACGTGAGAGATGACAGGAAGAAAACGGATGGCTCCCACCACCCCGCCGCCCCCCTAACCCTAGCCACTCACCACCTTCGGCGATCTCCACATCCCACCGTGGGAATTGCCATCTGATCGGCTCATCTTCTCCGGCGTCTCCCACCGTGCCTCCTGGTTACTTTCTCCTTCATGGCGGTCCATGTTGCAATCTCCATGGGGTTGGATTTCTCCCCGGGGATGAAGTTGTCTCAAGAGATCCATCGCACCTTGAACAGATCGGTGCACCCCACGAAGGACACGGGCCACTTCATTATGGTGGTCTCATTCGCAAGGAATTCCTTCCGTCTGGACGTGGAGAGTGTTGGTCTTGCACTTGAATCTGCTATTGGAGGCTATTGTTCTAAGCTTAAGGTATCTTATCTTAATGTTGGAGTTTTTTCATTCGATGTGTCATGCAAGGAGGTGGGGTTTTTTATCTTGCATCAGCGCAGTTTTGTATGCTCCCAATTCAAATGCTTCTTTCATCTTTGGGGCCATGGTGGCCCTGATTGGGAGAAGGAGTTTAGGTTGTGGCAATTGGAATGCAACCAAGAGTGGACGTTAGTAAGACCTTCCAAGAGGAGAGCTCGCCTTGGTTTGGATGCAATCAAAAATGCTCCGGCTAAGTCTTATCTACGTTCTCGATCATCTGGATCCTGCCCTTAATCGTGTCAAGTTTGCCACGTTCATGCAATACCCTGCCCGAAAAGGTTACAATTATGGGCCAACGGCCATGGAGGTGGCCACTGTCCAGGAGGCAGGGTATAAGGTCCCTGAATGTGAGGTGGTCTCATCTCCGGTGATGGCATCTTCGCCGGCGGCGACGCTTTCGATCCAATTTGTATCGTTGCCGCCTTCTCCGCAGGGTGTATCTTCTGCATGCCCCACTTCCGGATCTTCAGGAAGATTGTTGTTCCCTGCACCGGAACGTTTGGATTCTCCTATCTCAGCTTCCTCCGTGGCTTTGGGCTCGCCCACGGCCTTAGGCTCCAACGGCCAGCCCATATGTCTTTCTGATGCTGAGGGGGAAAGCCCAACCACGCCTAGTGCTCAGCCCGCAGGGTTTTTGGATGCTGAGGAGGGCGGCCCAACCTCGACGGTGATTATGTTTCCCTCTCCAAAAGATATTGTCAGTGATTTGCAAAGTTTTGACAAGATGATTGAGGATATTGCTGCAAGTTACTGGGATTGCCAGAATTGTTTGGGTATGCGCCACAAGTCAGAGACCTGCATCAACCCGGTACGTTGTAGAAATTGCTTTCGGTCCGGTCACATTAAAAAAGATTGCACCGGCCACGCTCCTGACACATCCCTGTGGGTGCCTAAAGTCCCATCGCCGGGTTTTGGAAATCGAGCTAGCAAGGAAATTAACTCTGCTTCCCTTGCCTCTTCGGTTTCCCCAGACCAAACGACCCCCGAGTGAAAAAACCCAGACCCTGCTACTCCGCCGCCCTCACCATTACCGCAGCCCACGACAACCTATCCCCAAGCTCCTTCAAGCTTCGTTCTCCATCAGCCCCCCTAAATGGCGGTGTATGAGATCGATCCGTTTCGGTTCATCCCGGTTGGTTTTGACATCGTGGATGGTGGAGCAGATCGTCTGCCCCGTACCTTCTACACTCCGGCGGCTCCCCCGCCTCGCGTGCATGAGCAGTTTATGGTGGCCATCGTCGAGCCCGTTCCGCCAGCTCATCTTGCCGGAGTTCGTCGACAGCAGGTGCTCAACTTCCTAGTCCAGAACATGCACATACCGGTTTTATCTGCTCAAACATGGTTTCAAGGAGTTGGGCTATTTGAGATGGAAGATCCTGTTGTTCGTGCTTCTTTTACTACACATCCACCGTTTCCTCTTGGCCTGGATGAGGATGGAAAGGAGATTTTTGTTCGGTTCATACAGCACAACCAGGGGGAGGGTTTCAGAGCTCTGCATGGTCATAGGCAGGGATGGCTAATGTTCATTGGAATCCCCCTCGATTATCGCAACACCCAGTGCATTGCTGACATGGTGGGGACCTTCGGTAAATTCCACTATTGGAACAGTTCGGACAGGCGCAAGGTCAGTTTCCTCGTTCGAGCATCTTTCCCTGATAATGCCCTGGTTCCACGCTCTGTTGTGTTTCGTGAATTTGCAAATTGGGGAGGGACAGTTGTTTCTTGGACAGCAGGTTGTTATATTTTGGATGGAGATTTTGCAGATGCCATGATACCTGCTGATGAGGACCCAATTCCCTTGGATGGTAATCCACATCCAATGCCAGGGGCAAATCATCCACCTCGGCCTTTTTGGGCAATGCCTCCCTACCCTGCGCTGGGCTGGAATGCTGTACCACCTGGACATGATCAAGGGCACAATGAGGCTGCTAATGGCTGGGCACAAAACATGAACAATGATGTTGGATGGGGGCCATGGGAAGATGCTGCTCAGCAGCCGGATCCTGCTCCAGTGCAAGACCCAATTGTCCAGGACCAGAACTCTATGATACTGAATCCTTCTTTGGACTCGGATGAGGATGAAGACATGGCAGAGGTACAACAGCCCATGATTAATCTTCATCCAGTTGGTCCCTTGGATCCCATTAATTTGGGGATTGTTCGTGTTTTCTTTGGACCAGTTCTTCCACCTGCCATGATCTAGGAACGATCATTCAAGTCTTTGCTACCTGAATTCGATGTTCTGAATGTCCCATGCTGCCTGCCAGGGCTATCTCTGCCGCTAGTACCAGATCAGTTTGATTCAGTCTTGGAGCAGCAGTGGTCGGAAGTGGTTCAGAAAAAGAAGCACTCTTTTGTTGTGATCCAGGAGCTCTCCGATGACATGCTCGGCTTGGACTCGCAACCGGTAGGGCACACGCAGGATACACAGGAGCAGAGTTCTGAACCACACGGCATTGATGATTTTCAGTTCACTTCTGCCACTCCATCTCCATTGGAGAAGAGACCGTGGCAGCCTCGTTTGAGACGTGCAGCCACACTGGTGGAGGAGAACATGGATTTTTCTGTCCGGCGGATGACTCGCAGTTGCGCCAAGAGGTCTGGTATGAAACCAACATCTGCTATCCCCATCAAGCCAACACCTCTACGACGCCCCAAGGCCAAGAAGCTCAAGTTTGACTCTGCCCTGAGTCAGGACATCCCTCTGCCGCTGCCAACGCCCATTGCTACGTTGCAAGCTGTTGGTGAGGCCCTTGGCATCGCTCCGGAAGAACTGACGGTGGAGAAGCTTATGGCTTCTCCCACATCTGGCAAAAAACAAAATGGTTCCAATGATGAGTGAACTTGTCCTTGCAGCTTTAAGGCGTTTGATACTTTGGGTCTTTTGTCATGCGGTTTTAATGATACTCTGTATGTCTGAAACTCTGAACTTTTATGATCGTCATGTGCATGGCTATGCTACGAGTGGTACTGTGCTGTTAAGCAACCCAGTTGGTTATTCTCTTCTTATTTAAGTTTCCTATGGGGCCTACAATGTTTCATAATTGGAATGTTCTGTGCCGGAATGTGCGTGGTTTGAACTCACCGGCTAGACAGCGTGATGTTAGAGGTAAGATTGAAGAGAGTGTTTGCTCCATTATCTGCCTGCAGGAGACGAAATGTGAATCTATTGACATCCGAATGATTAGGTCTTTCTGCCCTAGACGCTTTGATTAGTTTGCTTTTTCTCCCTCGGTGAGTGCTTCGGGAGGCATTCTGATCATTTGGAATTCCTCTGTTTTTGATGGTCAATTATTTGAAATCCAGTGTTACAGTGTGGTTGTCTCTTTTAAGTCCGTTCATAACTCGGAGAAATGGACGATGGTTTCAGTCTATGGGCCATGTGAGGGACAACCCCAAGATGATTTTGTTTACTGGTTGTACCATCTTTCTATCCCACTTGATGAGAACTGGATGCTCCTAGGTGATTTTAATTTCATTCGTTCCTTGGACAACAGGAACCAACCAGGAGGGTACATTAATGATATCTTTCTTTTTAATGAAGTGATCGGACATCTTGGTCTTTTGGAATTGCCAATCAAGGGGAGGAGTTTCACCTAGTCTAACATGCAGCAAATACCCCTCCTCGAACAGCTTGATTGGTTCTTTACCACCTCGGACTGGATTTCTCATTATCCTAACACCGTGATTTTCCTCTCGCCAAAACCTCCTCGGATCATGTGCCCTGTGTGGTGTCTATTGACACTAAGATCCCGAAATCCAAGATTTTTCGCTTTGAGAATTTCTGGTTGGATTTGCCTAGCTTTATGGATTGTGTTCGTCAGTCTTGGGAGGCGCCTGTTTTTGCTGATCTCTCTGCTTCGGCCGTGCTAACTATAAAGTTCAAACGACTCAGCTATGCCTTGAGAGCTTGGAGTAGGAAACTCTCTTACCTCAAGCAACGCACGCTGGACTGCAGTAAGGTTATCATCTTTTTTGATCATTTGGAGGAGATCAGGCCGCTTGTAAGGACGGAGTTTAATTTCAAGAAAATTGTCAAGCTGCACTATGAGAATCTACTGCACTTGCACTATATCTATTGGAAGCAGAGGTGCACCATCAGATATATTAAGGTGGGCGAGGAGAACTCCAAATTCTTCCACGCCATGGCGTCTGAACGTATGTGGAGGAATTCTATAGCAAGCTTGAAAACCGCGGGAATGCCTGATCCGGTATCGGACCATGACCAAATGGCGGGAATTCTGTGGGCCTCGTTTAAAAGCAGAATGGGCCAGGCCCATGGGATCACAATGGGTTTCGATCTACAACGTCTCATCCAGCCCGTCTCGGGCCTGGAAGATTTAACTCAGCCTTTCTCTGATGATGAAATTATGCAGGTTCTGAAAGAGATGCCACCGGATAGAGCACCTGGTCCAGATGGATTTAATGGCTTGTTTGTTAAGCGTTGTTGGCCAATAATTGAGCATGATTTCCGTAGTCTTATTCAGGATTTTTATGATGGGAAAGTGTCTCTTGAGAATATCAATGGCTCTCTCATTACTCTGATACCCAAGATGCTCTCTCCTGAAGGACCAGATGATTTTCGGCCTATTTCTTTGACTAACACTTGCTTGAAATTCCTTACCAAACTGTTAGCCAATAGGTTGCAAAAAGTAATTCTCAGGTGTATCCACAAAAACCAATATGGGTTCCTAAAGAGTAGATCAATTCAGGATTGTCTGGGTTGGGCCTTTGAATACATACACCAATGCAAGCAGTCAAGGAGACCCATTATAATTCTGAAGTTGGATTTTGCAAAGGCTTTTGACACTGTGGAACATGAGGTTATTTTACAAATGCTCAAGCATAAGGGGTTTGATGATAAATGGACTGGTTGGGTTAAAGATGTCCTCTCTTCAGGATCCTCCTCTGTTTTACTCAATGGCATACCTGGCAAACAATTGAAGTGCAAGTGTGGTGTCAGACAGGGTGGCCCTCTTTCACCTTTGTTGTTTGTTATAGCTGCTGACCTCCTGCAGTCAGTGGTTAATCAAATGCTCGCCCAAGGGACTTTAACCCTCCCAATTCCTTCTCATGATCAGGATTTCCCTATTATCCAGTATGCTGATGACACTGTCATTTTTTTGTCAGCCAGAGATGAGGAGTTGGTTGCTCTAAAAAAATATGTTGCTCACCTTTCAACAATCCACTGGGTTAAAAGTTAATTTTGCAAAGTCTTCCATGATTCCTTTATATATTGATGAGGTGGAAGCAGTTAGGCTAGCTGATCTTCTAGGATGCCAAATTGGTCAGCTCCCATTTACTTATCTTGGTTTGCCACTTGGAACCACCAGGCCCAGAATAGTGGACTTTATGCCTTTAGTTGATGCTTTGGAAAGAAGATTGACTGCTAGTTCCTCAATGTTAAACCAAGGTTCCAGGTTGCAACTCTTAACTTCTGTCTTGACATCTATGCCAATATATTTTCTATGTAGTTTAGAATTACCTCCTGGCATCATTAAGCAACTGGATAGGATTTTTAGACAATGCTTGTGGAGAGGGAACAGTGATGCACCAAAGCAGTCTTTGGCAGCCTGGGATCTGGTTTGCAGACCAAAAGAAAAAGGAGGGCTTGGGGTGATTAACCTGCAAATCCAAAATAAGGGTCTCCTCCTTAAGCACCTCCACAAGTTTTTCAATAAGGCTGACATACCATGGGTATCCTTGATCTGGAACATTTATTATGCTAATGGTGTTCCACATGCTACAACACCAGTTGGTTCTTTTTGGTGGAGAGATGTTCTCAAACTTTCTGACGCATATACTGCCATTTCTTCAGTTCAAATTAATATGGGAGACTCTGCTCTTTTTTGGACTGACGCCTGGTTAATTGGTGGCTCTTCCAGACCGCTGTGTTGGAGATTACCTAGGCTTTTCTCCTTTGTTCGCAACGATAAACTCTCGGTACATGAATTCCTCATCTCTCATGATTTTTATTCCATGTTCTTTTTGCCATTGTCACAAGAGGCTGCCTTGGAATTGCAAGTCCTGGAAGGTTGGATTATGGACTTACACACAGACATCAGTTTGCCAGATATTTGGATATGGCCAGGGAAATCTGGGGAATTCTCTGCCAAGAGTTTTTATAATCTGATGCACTCCCATTTGCCCACTATCTTGCCATGCAAATGGCTGTGGGATAGCAAGTGCACCATGAAGATCAAAGTCTTTGGTTGGCTGCTGTTCTTTGATAGACTTAACACCAAGGACTTGTTAGTTCGTAGGCACTGGAGATCATCTTTGGACGATAACCTCTGTCTTATATGCAATGAATTTGTATATGAGGATAGATTGCACCTGTTCCTAAATTGTAACTTCAGTCGCAGAGTGTGGAATTATCTTTCCATTGATTGGACCAAAGGTCAGGAGATCCAACAATGTATCCACCATGCAAGATCAAGATTCAAGGATCCTTTCTTCTTTGAAGTTAAGCTCACTGCAGCTCAGAATATCTGGATTCTCAGGAATGGAAGGACCTTCAGAGGAGAACTTGCATCTTTTGCTGTTTGGAGATGTAATTTTGTACATGACATTGCTCTTCTAGCTCATAGAATGAGGGTAGTGTTGGGGAACGTAGTAATTTCAAAAAGTTTCCTACGCACACGCCAGATCATGGTGATGCATAGCAATGAGAGAGGAGAGTGTGTCCATGTACCCTCGTAGACCGTAGTGTTGATGTAGTCGTACGTCTTCACGATCCGAGCGATCAAGTACCGAACGTACGGCACCTCCGAGTTCTGCACACGTTCAGCTCGATGACATCCCTCGAACTCCGATCCAGCCGAGTGTTGAGGGACAGTCTCGTCAGCACAACGGCGTGGTGACGATGTTGACGTTCTACCGACGCAGGGCTTCGCCTAAGCACCGCTACAGTATTATCGAGGTGGAACATGGTGGAGGGGGGCACCGCACACAGCTAAGAGATCAAATCAATTGTGTGTTCAACGGTGCCCCCTGCCCCCGTATATAAAGGAGCCAAGGGGAGGGGGCGGCGGCCAGGAGGAGGAGGCGCCAGGAGGAGTCCTACTCCCACTGGGAGTAGGACTCCCCCCTTTCCTAGTTGGAATAGGATTGGGGAGGCGGGAAAAGAGAGAAGGAAGGGGGCCGGCCCCCTTTGCCCCAAATCAATTCGGTTTGGGCTAGGGGGGCGCGCCCCTTGCTGCCCTCCTTTCCCACTAAGGCCCACTATGGCCCATCAACCTCCCGGGGGGTTCCGGTAACCTCCCGGTACTCCGGTAAAATCCCGATTTCACCCGGAACACTTTCGATATCCAAACATAGGCTTCCAATATATCAATCTTCATGTATCGACCATTTCGAGACTCCACATCATGTCCTTGATCACATCCAGGACTCCGAACAACCTTCGGTACATCAAACTCATAAACTCATAATATAACCGTCATCGAAACCTTAAGCGTGCGGACCCTACGGGTTCGAGAACTATGTAGACATGACCGAGAAACTTCTCCAGTCAATAACCAATAGCGGAACCTGGATGCTCATATTGGCTCCCACATATTCTACGAAGATCTTTATCGGTCAAACCGCATAACAACATACGTTGTTCCCTTTGTCATCGGTATGTTACTTGCCCGAGATTCGATCATCAGTATCTCAATACCTAGTTCAATCTCGTTACCGGCAAGTCTCTTTACTCGTTATGTAATACATCCTCTCACAACTAACTCATTAGTTGCAATGCTTGCAAGGCTTATAGTGATGTGCATTACCGAGAGGGCCCAGAGATACCTCTCCGACAATCGGAGTGACAAATCCTAATCTCGAAATATGCCAACCCAACAAGTACCTTTGGAGACACCTGTAGAGCACCTTTATAATCACCCATTTACGTTGTGACGTTTGGTAGAACACAAAGTGTTCCTCCGGTAAACGGGAGTTGCATAATCTCATAGTCATAGGAACATGTATAAGTCATGAAGAAAGCAATAGCAGAATACTAAACGATCGTGTGCTAAGCTATCGGAATGGGTCAAGTCAATCACATCATTCTCCTAATGATATGATCCTGTTAATCAAATGACAACTCATGTCTATGGCTAGGAAACGTAACCATCTTTGATCAACGAGCTAGTCAAGTAGAGGCATACTAGTGACATACTGTTTGTCTATGTATTCGCACAAGTATTATGTTCCAGGTTAATACAATTCTAGCATGAATAATAAACATTTATCATGATATAAGGAAATAAATAATAATTTTATTATTGCCTCTAGGGCATATTTCCTTCAGTCTCCCACTTGCACTAGAGTCAATAATCTAGCTCACATCGCCATGTGATTTAACAACAATAGTTCACATCACCATGTGATTAACACCCATAGTTCACATCGCTATGTGACCACCACTCAAAGGGTTTACTAGAGTCAATAATCTAGTTCACATCGCTATGTGATTAAGACCCAAAGAGTATTAAGGTGTGATTATGTTTTGCTTATGAGAGAAGTTTAGTCAACGGGTCTGACACTTTTAGATCCATATGTATTTTGCAAATTTCTATGTCAACAATGCTCTGCACGGAGCTACTCTAGCTAATTGCTCCCACTTTCAATATGTATCCAGATTGAGACTTAGAGTCATCTGGATCTGTGTCAAAACTTGCATCGACGTAGCACTTTACGACGAACCTTTTTGTCACCTCCATAACCAAGAAACATATCCTTATTCCACTAAGGATAATTTTGACCAATGTCCAGTGATCTACTCCTAGATGACTATTGTACTCCCTTGCCAAACTCAGGGCAGCGTATACAATAGATCTGGTACACAGCATGACATACTTTATAGAACCTATGGCTGAGGCATAGGGAATGACTTTCATTCTCTTTCTATCTTCTGCCGTGGTCGGGCTTTGAGTCTTACTCAATTTCACACCTTGTAACACAGGCAAGAACGCTTTCTTTGACTGTTCCATTTTGAACTACTTCAAAAATCTTATCAAGGTATGTACTCATTGAAAAAAACTTATCAATCGTCTAGATCTATCTCTATAGATCTTGATGCTCAATATGTAAGCAGCTTTACCGAGGTCTTTCTTTCAAAACTCCTTTCAAACACTCCTTTATGCTTTGCAGAATAATTCTACATTATTTCCGATCAACTATATATCATTCACATATACTTATCAGAAATGTCGTAGTGCTCCCACTCACTTTCTTGTAAATACAGGCTTCTCCAAAAGTCTGTATAAACCCATATGCTTTGATCACACTATCAAAACGTTTATTCCAACTCCGAGAGGCTTGCACCAGTCCATAAATGGATCGCTGGAGCTTGCACACTTTGTTAGCTCCCTTTGGATCGATAAAACCTTCTGGTTGCATCATATACAACTCTTCTTCCAGAAATCCATTCAGGAATGCAGTTTTTACATCCATTTGCCAGATTTCATAATCATAAAACACGGCAATTGCTAACATGATTCGGACAGACTTAAGCATCGCTACGAGTGAGAAAGTCTCATCGTAGTCAATCCCTTGAACTTGTCGAAAACCTTTCTGTGACGCCCGGATAATTAAGCTACAGTGATCCCCCGCTAATGATGCCATGTCACCGCGGTTACTGTTGATAAACTCTCGATAGTTCAGAACTGAAACAAATTCAAAATTTAAATAAAAGCAAACAATAAAAGTTTTCAAATATTAAAACTAAAATGTTCGGAGTGAACCAAATATTCCATAACTTATTATGGAGGTGAACCCACATTTTTATAAAATAATTAAAGGCACTAAAATAATTAAAACAGTGGCTTGATCAATTAGATAATGCCTATTTAGAATTCATAAAATGTTAAACTATTTTACTAGGATGCCTTAATTAAATGTGGTAGTGGTATATTAAGCTATACTGATTTAGGAGTTGTTTTTGTATTTTTGAAACTAAAATAAATTGAAAACTATAAGGAAAGTAAATGAACAGAAAAGAAAATTTTTAAAAGAAAGTAAACAAAAAAATATATATAAAAGAGAGAAGCCCCCCCCACTGGGCCAGTCGGCCCAGCTATTAGCCAGGCCGGCCCAACCGGCCTCGCCCACTCCCGTTATGCCCTGGACCCCGTAACCCTAACCCCACCCAGACCAAACACCCCCCCTCCCGATCCAATCTGGATCGAGGCGAACCTCCCCCATTCCCCTCGCTCCTCGCCCCCCTCTGCTCGAGCTGGATCGGGGAGGGCTCGGCCCCGCCGCCGCTCCCCCCAGAGGCCGCCGCCGGCGCCGAGCACCGCCACCCCCCGGCCTCCTCCGCGCCTCTCCTCTCCCTCGCGCGACGCCCGCATGGAGCCGCGGCCTCGCCTCGTCGCCGACCCGACTCCGTCGCCGGCGCTCCCCGTCCCCGTCGCTCGTCTCCGACCTCCTCCCCACCGGACCACGTCGAGCCTCGCCGCCCCGCTCCTCTTCAAACGCCGGTGAGGGCATCGCCCTCCCCTCTCCCACTGTCTCGCACGCGCCCGTCACCGTCCTTCGCCGTGCCAACACGTGCTCGCCGCGCCTTCGACCGCGCTCCGCGCCGCACCGGCCTCATACGGCGCTCCCCTACCCGCGGCTGTTTGTACCTCGCCGTGCCGAACCCCCTTCCCCCACGGTGGCCTGGCCGCGCCCGCGCCATGGCGTTGCTTGGCCGCCCCACTGCCTGCTGCGGTGCTGCTACCTCCGCCCGTTTCCGGTTGCCGCTACCTCCCTGACCGCCCCTGACCTCGCCCACCGGCCACCGCGGCTGGCGCCGGCTCCCCTTGGCCCTGTCCGTGGCCGCCTTGGTCGAGGCCAGCCGCCGCTCGGCTTCCCCCATCGCCCCTGACGCCGCCATCGCACACCGTCGTCTGCCTCCGGCCGCCCTGCTGCTAGTCGGCAGTCGCAGCCCTCCGCGTGCTCCGGCCGGCTACAGCTCGCCGGAGCTCCACGGCGGCCCACCGGCGCCAGCTCCCACCAGGTGGCCGTAGCGCCCAGTCGGGTGCACCCCCGCGGGGCAGCGCCCATTCGGGCTGTGCCCGACGCCCGTGCCCGCTATGGCTCCTCCTGAGCCACTGACTAGGGGGCCCCACGCCCCTGAGAACAAAAATATATATATATATATATAAAATAATAATAATAATTAATAATAATAATAATAATAATATATTAAAAATAATTAATTAATTAAAGAATTAATTAACCTAATAAAATTTTGATTAATTAAACTAATCTAATAACTAAACTAATTAAACTATTAGTTAATAAATTATTCAGTCAATGACAGATGGGTCCCGCACGTTAGTTTGACCCAGTCAACGCCCTGTTGACTGCTGACGTCATGCTGACGTCATGATGACGTCAGCAGGCACTATTCTGGATAATGTTGAATTAAATAAATTAAATAAATTATAAAATGATTTAAAACTTTAGAAAATCATATAAAATAAACCGTAGCTCAGATGAAAATACTTTCTACATGAAAGTTGCTCGGAACGACGAGACGAATCCGGATACGCAGTCCGTTCGTCCACCACACCTCCCTAACCTATCGAACTCGCAACTTTCCCCCTCCGGTCCGTCTGTCCGAAAACGCGAAACATCGGGAATACTTTCCCGGATGTTTCCCCCCTTCACCGGTATCACCTCATACCGCGTTAGAGCACGTCTAGCTCTGCCTGTTGTCTTGTTATGCACTTGCTTGCTATGTATTTACTGTTTCTCCCCCCTCTTCTCTTCGGTAGACCCCGTGACGATGCTGATGCCCCTGTGGTCGACTACGTCACCGATGAACCCTCCTTCTTGTCTGAGCAACCAGGCAAGCCCCCTCCTTGATCACCAGATATCGCCTACTCTACTCTCTACTACTTGCATTAGAGTAGTGTAGCATGTTACTGTTTTCGATTAATCCTATTCTCTTGCATAGCCTGTCATTGTTGCTACAGTTGTTCCCCTTACCTGCTATCCTACTGCTTAGTATAGGATGCTAGTTTTCCATCAGTGGCCCTACATTCTTGTCCGTCTGCTGTGCTATACTATCGGGCCGTGATCACCTGGGCGGTGATCACGGGTATATACTATATACATTATATACATGACACATGTGGTGACTAAAGTCGGGTCGGCTCGAGGAGTACCCGCAAGTGGTTCTGATGAGGGGGCTGAAAGGACAGGTGGCTCCACCCCGGTAGAGGTGGGCCTGGGTTCCTGACGGCCCCCGACTGTTACTTTATGGCGGAGCGACAGGGCAGGTTGAGACCGCCTAGGTGAGAGGTGGGCCTGGCCCTGGTCGGCGTTCGCGGATAACTAACACGCTTAACGAGATCTGGGTATTTGATCTGAGTCTGGCCATTTGGTCTATACGCACTAACCATCTACGTGGGAGTAGTTATGGGTATCCCGACGTCGTGGTATCAGCCGAAGCCTTCTTGACGTCAGCGACTGAGTGGCGCGCGCCGGATTGGACTGGAACGCCACTAGGCTAGGTCTGCTTCCGGCCGCGTACGCAACGTGCAGGTGTGCATAGGGCGATGGGCCCAGACCCCTGCGCGCATAGGGTTAGACCGGCGTGCTGACCTCTCTGTTGGGCCTAGGTGGGGCTGCGACGTGTTGATCTTACGAGGCCGGGCATGACCCAGAAAAGTGTGTCCGGCCAAATGGGATCGAGCGTGTTGGGTTATGTGGTGCACCCCTGCAGGGAAGTTTATCTATTCGAATAGCCGTGTCCCTCGGTAAAAGGACGACCCGGAGTTGTACCTTGAGCTTATGACAACTAGAACTGGATACTGAATAAAATACACCCTTCCAAGTGCCAGATACAACCCGGTGATCGCTCTCTAACAGGGTGACGAGGAGGGGATTGCCGGGTAGGATTATGCTATGCGATGCTACTTGGAGGACTACAATCTACTCTCTTCTACATGCTGCAAGATGGAGATGTCCAGAAGCGTAGTCTTCGACAGGACTAGCTATCCCCCTCTTATTCTGGCATTCTGTAGTTCAGTCCACTGATATGCCCCTTTACACATATTCCCATGCATATGTAGTATAGCTCCTTGCTTGCGAGTACTTTGGATGAGTACTCACGGTTGCTTTTCTCCCTCTTTTCCCCTTTCTATACCAGATTGTCGCAATCAGATGCTGGAGTCCAGAAGCTAGAGATCCCGAGGATGATTCTACATGGAGTTCGGCTTCGAGGAGTAGTTAGGAGGTCCCAGGCAGGAGGCCTTGCCTTTTCGATCGTTGCTACTTTTGTGCTAGCCTTCTTAAGGCAATCTTGTTTAACTTATGTCTGTACTCAGATATTGTTGCTTCCGCTGACTCGTCTATGATCGAGCACTTGTATTCGAGCCCTCGAGGCCCCTGGCTTGTATTAAAATGCTTGTATGACTTATTTATGTTGTAGAGTTGTGTTGTGATATCTTCCCGTGAGTCCCTGATCGTGATCGTACACATTTCCGTGCATGATTAGTGTACGGTCAAATCGGGGGCGTCACAAGTTGGTATCAGAGCCAACTGCCTGTAGGAATCCCCCTTTCCAACTCCTTGGCCGAAGTCGAGTCTAGACATTAAAAAACTTTTACTAACATGGCTGTGTGGCTTACGGGCCCACGTCGCCATTGGGTGGTAGTAGGATCTTTTATTCCTCACCTATACTCTGGGACTCTGACATCTCTTCTATTCGGGTTAAATGAATTTTGCTAAATCTAACATTAGGATCTCGTTATCACTTTCACCCGGAGAGCCCCTTATTACTGATGATCGTCTGTTGCACGTGAAGACCCTGAAGATACTCTCCGCTGATAACCCGAGAACTTGTGTTCATCGCTTTTGCAATTCCCTTTCATCGATAAACTCCTATGGATAACCACGTATACTCGCCATTCATACAATGTTTCCCAGTTGATCTTGTTATTGCAAGATACCCCGAAATTCTCTCTGTTGTTCCGAGAATCCTTTTGGGCTTACTGCCTTGCTGTTCCTTGTCATCTGAATACCCCTACGGATAATTCTCGCACTTACTGAGTATCCGCTCATCCCCAGTTGATTCAAGTATTCCACAATAGTCTTCAAAATACTATTAGATCTTCCGAAAATCCTCAGGAGCCTATTGCTCTTGAAATTCTTGCTTACTAGCATTATGATTAATCCCATAAGTCTCGAAATCTTAATGGCACCCTTTGTCATTATCTTTTTGAGTCCATTGATTCAATATGTTGCGAATTCTCGCAATCCTCAATCAGATCCTAGAATTCATCCTTCCCGCTCAGACATCTTTAACATGAGCTGGATCTCGACCAATCAAATCGTAATCGATTGTACCCCTAAGGCTATTCAACTTATCCATCCCTAATCAGAGCATTGCTTCTGATCCCTTGTCTTGGAATTCATAATTCCTTTGCATTTGAGCTTTTTAGTTAGTCAGTTGTTTCTATAATCAGATCTCCTGGCATTCTTCTTCCTCTGGTTGAGTACCGATGCTCACATCAGATCCCTTATGGACCATCGGTTCCCTTGTTGGATTTTATCCGACAGTGTCCTTCCTATTGAATAACCTTGTGAGCATTTCCATGGGTATATAATGCCTTTGGTAAATTGTATCATCTGATTTTGAACAATGCCCTTCTTTCGAGCTTGTAATATTTACTCCGAAGTTTGTGGTATATGTTCCTAGGATGCCTTGATGGGTTGAACCTATGCCTTTCATAATACGTGTGAACTCGAAAGTTTTCATGAGTCATACTCTTCTGGTATTTTGCCAGATAAATTTTTTCCACACTGCAACTTTATCAAACGCGAGGAGTAAATGAAATGTTATGCATTGAAGAAGTGGGAGTCGACCTTGAACTTTGTGTTCATGCCCATGGACACGATGTATACCTTATCATGGAAGCTTCTCTTAAAATAATTGTCCCCTTGTAATAAGTTCATCTGGAATCCGTGGACGTCGTTCCGACCATGTTCTCCTTTAAATAGCATTTCTCGTACAAGTTTGAGCACTTGTCTTCTGTAAGAGCCATACCCCAGTCCAACCTCTACTTTGGTTTGTCGTCGAGTATTACCCCCTGGTATCTCGAGATTATCATGGAACTGCATAACTTCTTATGAGTTCTTCATCAAGTGCTACATTCTCATTGATTCCAAATTTTCACGGGCTTTGAGTTTTTAAACACTCAAAACCACCGATAATTGAATCGAGTCCGCACTACGGTTCAACAACTTTTAGTAATGCTCCTTACTTACGAGTTTGTACCCGATCGCGTCATTGCTAGCCTGTTTGGCTATATCATTATCTTGATGATTTTAAGTGTGCTACCTGGTCCTTATTCCCGGAGCACCACTTTCGACGATGAGCTAAGCTTACGTCGATTTTCCTCGTCATATCGTTTCACCTCGAACAACAAACTTGACCCCGAGTTTGTGTGCTACCCGTGGTTCCAATAACCTCTCGCTTTCATCATTCCTTTGACTTGATGTCATCATCGATCAATTACATCTTCCTGAAAACCTCTCGACAAATTTGTCGTGATCATTGTCAACAATTTGACTTCTTCCAAGTTGTGTGTCGAAATTCAGGATGAGAAATACCATCCTTGCCCCTCAATGAATTATGTTATCATCGACAACATTCTTACCTCCCCCCCCCCAACACGAACTTGTTCATATTTTGTGATGTATCTTGATTTCCCCTGCTATCCAACTTATGTTATGTTCTACCGTGGAGTATTACCATTTTTGATGTCAAGAATGTCGTGAACATTACTCCACCTCTTAAGAATTCTATGTACAGTGATACTTCTCACCATCACCATTCTTTCTTGGTCCCCGTGTAGTTTCTAAACGAAATACCGACAAATGGTCTGTGATGTGTAGATTTTAAACTTCTAGCAACCCTATTGCTTTGAAGTTATTGGTCTATAGTTCCATTCTACGTCTATGGCTTAATGAATAATCATTCGAACGTTGATCGTGCTACCTAGCCCATATTTCGGGTGCACATTTCAGCCAATGTTTAACTGTGTATGTTTTCCTCGAGCATACTTCATTAAGTCATTCGATCTAGCTAATGTTATCTCCTTGTTCACATAGTTTTGGAAATCCATCTTTTGGAAGTCTCAATGGATTGTCGCTGAGTCAATCAATCACCTCCTCACCTCTCATTGGTTTAATGATGAACTCTTGTTTCGGGACTTGCTTCCATAGTTCATCTCCCGAGAATCTTCGATGTCGTTTCGACAATTTGTGTTGCACCTTTTCTTCTCAGGGATCCTGAGTCTGAGTTATCCTGACATCAATCAGATCTGAATCTCGGTCAGATATGATGGTTGGAACATATTTCCAAGAGTTATAACTTTGGCCTATTTATGACCCAGTAAGGTGATGTCATGCCTAACACACCTGGCTAGAGGCCCTATTGTTATAAGTTTTTCCTTTTAGCAATGTTAGCTGTTCTTCCATGAGGAAATTGTAAGACTTATTCTATAAGTTGTTCCTGATGGATCCTTTTGTTTCCAAAGTCTGATCTTCCCCTGTTGACCATGTCAATGCTATCTCGAAGCATGTCTATGGTACTCCGATTTTCAACAGGAACATTTGAAACCCAATGCTAAATGCTTCCTGCTCAATTATCCAAACACCATTGTATGGGTAATGTCATGAAATTTCTCTCCCCTACCTAAAGAGTTTTCTACATTATATCCTGTCATGAATATCATGCTCAGCTTGTCCTTGGGAAGGATATAACCTTGAAATATGTGTTTAAACACATTTTCCTTTCCATTCTTCTGTTTAATCTGATAATCATATTTTCCTTTCCATTGTGTGGTTTAACCTTTCTGGTGAACTATATGATCTAAGCAGTAATATTCTCCTGCTTATGTAAACACCTCGGTGTACAACTCTGTCAGTAAGACCCTGTTATTATTGTTGGTGACATTTCGGTAACCACCGATGGACGAGAACTTTGCCTAATGGTCCGCCTCGTTTCAACGAGCAGGAAAATGGTCCTCTTCGTCCCTCGCCCTTGGTACCGACGATGTTGCTGACGTATAACTGACAGGCTACCCTCTGCCATGCCTTGCTATCATGATCGTGCAAGATGTCACCGCCCTTCCTACTTTTAACCCACATGGTGGACCCATAACCCATAGTTCCACAGGATCGAAACCTGACTCTTATGTACACCCCCTGTTTCCAAGGTTGTTTCCTCGCACCTGGCCTCGTATGTAATTCACGAGCCACCTTCAGGTCTGATATCGGACACAATACTTATTCCCGTTGCTTTGACCCTTTCACGCCCTATAACAGGCAACGAACGATTGCCTGCCCGCTCGAAACTTCCCAGGTTACCTCCTTACTTTGCTCTCGAAATTTTCTTAAGTTTCGATTCGAGGGTTACTTTTCGCCACCTTCCTCGATGTTGTCGACCCGATAGACAACCTTGTCGAGGCCCGTTCTCCCAGAATGCCCACCCCTTATTCTTTTGTAAGTACGATGGAGTTCCTGAAGAAAAGACGCCGACTTCATCATGATGACCGAAGCAGAGAAATGAAGACATCAATGTATTGGACCAACCTTTTCCAGAAGTGCAAGCCAGGATGAGAAGACCCGCTAGATTCGTTACCAAACCTTCCCCCCCCCTTACTCCCCTCTTAAATCTCGGGACGAGATTTCTTGTAGTGGAGGAGAATTGTGACGCCCGGATAATTAAGCTACAGTGATCCCCCGCTAATGATGCCATGTCACTGCGGTTACTGTTGATAAACTCTCGATAGTTCAGAACTGAAACAAATTCAAAATTTAAATAAAAGCAAACAATAAAAGTTTTGAAATATTAAAACTAAAATGTTCGGAGTGAACCAAATATTCCATAACTTATTATGGAGGTGAACCCACATTTTTATAAAATAATTAAAGGCACTAAAATAATTAAAACAGTGGCTTGATCAATTAGATAATGCCTATTTAGAATTAATAAAATGTTAAACTATTTTACTAGGATGCCTTAATTAAATGTGGTAGTGATATATTAAGCTATACTGATTTAGGAGTTGTTTTTGTATTTTTGACACTAAAATAAATTGAAAGCTATAAGGAAAGTAAATGAACAGAAAAGAAAATTTTTAAAAGAAAGTAAACAAAAAATATATATATATAAAAGAGAGAAGCCCCCCCCCCACTGGGCCAGTCGGCCCAGCTATTAGCCAGGCCGGCCCAACCGGCCTCGCCCACTCCCCTTATGCCCTGGACCCTGGACCCCGTAACCCTAACCCCACCCAGACCAGACACCCCCCCTCCCGATCCAATCTGGATCGAGGCGAACCTCCCCCATTCCCCTCGCTCCTCGCCCCCCTCTGCTTGAGCTGGATCGGGGAGGGCTCGGCCCCGCCGCCGCTCCCCCCAGAGGCCGCCGCCGGCGCCGAGCACCGCCACCCCCCGGCCTCCTCCGCGCCTCTCCTCTCCCTCGCGCGACGCCCGCATGGAGCCGCGGCCTCTCCTCGTCGCCGACCCGACTCCGTCGCCGGCGCTCCCCGTCCCCGTCGCTCGTCTCCGACCTCCTCCCCACCGGACCACGTCGAGCCTCGCCGCCCCGCTCCTCTTCAAACGCCGGTGAGGGCATCGCCCTCCCCTCTCCCACTGTCTCGCACGCGCCCGTCACCGTCCTTCGCCGTGCCAACACGTGCTCGCCGCGCCTTCGACCGCGCTCCGCGCCGCACCGGCCTCGTACGGCGCTCCCCTGCCCGCGGCTGTTTGTACCTCGCCGTGCCGAACCCCCTTCCCCCACGGTGGCCTGGCTGCGCCCGCGCCATGGCGCTGCTTGGCCGCCCCACTGCCTGCTGCGGTGCTGCTACCTCCGCCCGTTTCCGGTTGCCGCTACCTCCCTGACCGCCCCTGACCTCGCCCACCGGCCACCGCGGCTGGTTTCGGCTCCCCTTGGCCCTGTCCGTGGCCGCCTTGGCCGAGGCCAGCCGCCGCTCGGCTTCCCCCATCGCCCCTGACGCCGCCATCGCAGACCGTCGTCTGCCTCCGGCCGCCCTGCTGCTAGTCGGCAGTCTCAGCCCTCCGCGTGCTCCGGCCGGCTACAGCTCGCCGGAGCTCCACGGCGGCCCGCCGGCGCCAGCTCCCACCAGGTGGCCGTAGCGCCCAGTCGGGTGCACCCCCGCGGGGCAGCGCCCATTCGGGCTGTGCCCGACGCCCGTGCCCGCTATGGCTCCTCCTGAGCCACTGACTAGGGGGCCCCACGCCCCTGAGAACAAAAATAAAATATATATATAAAAAATAATAATAATAATAATATATTAAAAATAATTAATTAATTAAAGAATTAATTAACCTAATAAAATTTTGATTAATTAAACTAATCTAATAACTAAACTAATTAAACTGTTAGTTAATAAATTATTCAATCAATGACAGGTGGGTCCCGCACGTTAGTTTGACCCAGTCAACGCCCTGTTGACTGCTGACGTCATGATGACGTCAGCAGGCACTATTCTGGATAATGTTGAATTAAATAAATTAAATAAATTATAAAATGATTTAAAACTTTAGAAAATCATATAAAATAAACCGTAGCTCAGATGAAAATACTTTCTATATGAAAGTTGCTCAAAACGACGAGACGAATCTGGATACGCAGTCCGTTCGTCCACCACACCTCCCTAACCTATCGAACTCGCAACTTTCCCCCTACGGTCCGTCTGTCCGAAAACGCGAAACATCGGGAATACTTTCCCGGATGTTTCCCCCCTTCACCGGTATCACCTCATACCGCGTTAGAGCACGTCTAGCTCTGCCTGTTGTCTTGTTATGCACTTGCTTGCTATGTATTTACTGTTTCTCCCCCCTCTTCTCTTCGGTAGACCCCGTGACGATGCTGATGCCCCTGTGGTCGACTACGTCACCGATGAACCCTCCTTCTTGTCTGAGCAACCAGGCAAGCCCCCTCCTTGATCACCAGATATCGCCTACTCTACTCTCTACTACTTGCATTAGAGTAGTGTAGCATGTTACTGTTTTCGATTAATCCTATTCTGTTGCATAGCCTGTCATTGTTGCTACAGTTGTTCCCCTTACCTGCTATCCTACTTCTTAGTATAGGATGCTAGTTTTCCATCAGTGGCCCTACATTCTTGTCCGTCTGCTGTGTTATACTATCGGGCCGTGATCACCTGGGCGGTGATCACGGGTATATGCTATATACATTATATACATGACACATGTGGTGACTAAAGTCGGGTCGGCTCGAGGAGTACCCGCAAGTGATTCTGATGAGGGGGCTGAAAGGACAGGTGGCTCCACCCCGGTAGAGGTGGGCCTGGGTTCCTGACGGCCCCCGACTGTTACTTTATGGCGGAGCGACAGGGCAGGTTGAGACCGCCTAGGAGAGAGGTGGGCCTGGCCCTGGTCGGCGTTCGTGGATAAACAACACGCTTAATGAGTCTGGCCATTTGGTCTATACGCACTCACCATCTACGTGGGAGTAGTTATGGGTATCCCGATGTCGTGGTATCAGCCGAAGCTCTTTTGACGTCAGCGACTGAGTGGCGCGCGCCGGATTGGACTGGAACGCCACTAGGCTAGGTCTGCTTCCGGCCGCGTACGCAACGTGCAGGTGTGCATAGGGCGATGGGCCCAGACCCCTGCGCGCATAGGGTTAGACCGGCGTGCTGGCCTCTCTATTGAGCCTAGGTGGGGCTGCGACGTGTTGATCTTACGAGGCCGGGCATGACCCAGAAAAGTGTGTCCGGCCAATTGGGATCGAGCGTGTTGGGTTATGTGGTGCACCCCTGCAGGGAAGTTTATCTATTCGAATAGCCGTGTCCCTCGGTAAAAGGACGACCCAGAGTTGTACCTTGAGCTTATGACAACTAGAACTGGATACTGAATAAAATACACCCTTCCAAGTGCCAGATACAACCCGGTGATCGCTCTCTAACACGGTGACGAGGAGGGGATTGCCGGGTAGGATTATGCTATGCGATGCTACTTGGAGGACTACAATCTACTCTCTTCTACATGCTGCAAGATGGAGATGTCCAGAAGCGTAGTCTTCGACAGGACTAGCTATCCCCCTCTTATTCTGGCATTCTGCAGTTCAGTCCACTGATATGCCCCTTTACACATATTCCCATGCATATGTAGTATAGCTCCTTGCTTGCGAGTACTTTGGATGAGTACTCACGGTTGCTTTTCTCCCTCTTTTCCCCTTTCTATACCGGATTGTCGCAATCAGATGCTGGAGTCCAGAAGCTAGAGATCCCGAGGATGATTCTACATGGAGTTCGGCTTCGAGGAGTAGTTAGGAGGTCCCAGGCAGGAGGCTTGCCTTTTCGATCGTTGCTACTTTTGTGCTAGCCTTCTTAAGGCAATCTTGTTTAACTTATGTCTGTACTCAGATATTGTTGCTTCCGCTGACTCGTCTATGATCGAGCACTTGTATTCGAGCCCTCGAGGCCCCTGGCTTGTATTAAAATGCTTGTATGACTTATTTATGTTGTAGAGTTGTGTTGTGATATCTTCCCGTGAGTCCCTGATCGTGATCGTACACATTTGCGTGCATGATTAGTGTACGGTCAAATCGGGGGCGTCACACTTTCGCAACAAGTCGAGCTCTGTAGACAGTAAGATTACCGTCAGCGTCAGTCTTCTTCTTAAAGATCCATTTATTCTCAATTGCTTGCCGATCACTGGGAAGTCAACCAAAGTCCACACTTTGTTCTCATACATGGATCCCATCTCAGATTTCATGGCCTCAAGCCATTTTGCGGAATCTGGGCTCACCATCGCTTCTTCATAGTTCGTAGGTTCGTCATGGTCTAGTAACATAACTTCCAGAATAGGATTACCGTACCACTCTGGTGTGGATCTTGCTCTGGTTGATCTACGAGGTTCAGTAGTTACTTGATCTGAAGTTTCATGATCATCATCATTAACTTCCTCACTAATTGGCGTAGGAGTCACAGGAACAGATTTCTGTGATGAACTACTTTCCAACAAGGGAGTAGATATAGTTATCTCATCAAGTTCTACTTTCCTCCCACTCACTTCTTTCGAGAGAAACTCCTTCTCTAGAAAGGATCCAAACTTAGCAACAAAAGTCTTGCCTTTTGGATTTGTGATAGAAGGTGTACCCAACAGTCTCTTTTGGGTATCCTATGAAGACACATTTCTCCGATTTGGGTTCGAGTTTATCAGGTTGAAGCTTTTTCACATAAGCATCGCAGCCCCAAACTTTAATAAACGACAACTTTGGTTTCTTGCCAAACCACAGTTCATAAGGCGTCGTCTCAACGGATTTAGATGGTGCCCTATTTAACGTGAATGCAGCAGTCTCTAGAGCATAACCCCAAAACGATAGCGGTAAATGAGTAAGAGACATCATAGATCGCACCATATCTAGTAAAGTACGATTACGACGTTCGGACACACCAGTACGCTGTGGTGTTCCGGGTGGCGTGAGTTGCGAAACTATTCCGCATTGTTTCAAATGAAGACCAAACTCGTAACTCAAATATTCTCCTCCACGATCAGATCGTAGAAACTTAATTTTCTTGTTACGATGATTTTCTACTTCACTCTTAAATTCTTTGAACTTTTCAAATGTTTCAGACTTATGCTTCATTAAGTAGATATACCCATATCTGCTTAAATCATCTGTGAAGGTGAGAAAATAACGATACCCGCCACGAGCCTCAACATTCATTGGACCACATACATCAATATGTATGATTTCCAACAAATCAGTTGCTCGCTCCATAGTTCCGGAGAACGGCGTTTTAGTCATCTTGCCCATGAGGCACGGTTCGCAAGTACCAAGTGATTCATAATCAAGAGGTTCCAAAAGTCCATCAGTAGGGAGTTTGTTCGTGCGCTTTACACCAATATGACCTAAACGGAAGTGCCACAAATAAGTTGCACTATCATTATTAACTTTGCATCCTTTGGCTTTAATATTATGAATATGTGTATCACTACGATCGAGATCCAACGATCCATTTTCATTGGGTGTGTAACCATATAAGGTTTTATTCATGTAAACAGAACAACAATTATTCTCTAACTTACATGAATAACTGTTTTGCAATAAACATGATTCAATCATATTCATGCTCAACGCAAACACTAAATAACATTTATTTTAGGTTCAACACTAATCCCGAAAGTATAGGGAGTGTGCGATGATGATCATATCAATCTTGGAACCACTTCCAACACACATCGTCACTTCACCCTTAACTAGTCTCAGTTCATTATGCAACTCCCGATACGAGTTACTAATCTTAGCAACTGAACTAGTATCAAATACTGAGGGGTTGCTATAAACACTAGTAAAGTACACATCAATATCATGTATATCAAATATACCTTTGTTTACTTTGCCATCCTTTCTTATCAGCCAAATACTTGGGGTAGTTCCGTTTCTAGTGACCAGTCCCTTTGTAGTAGAAGCACTTAGTCTCAGGCTTAGGTCTAGATTTGGGCTTCTTCACTTGAGCAGCAACTTGCTTGTCGTTTCTTCTTGAAGTTCCCCTTTCTTCCCTTTGCCCTTTTCTTGAAACTAGTGGTCTTTGTCAACCATAAACACTTGATGTTTTTCTTGATTTCTACCCTCGCCGATTTTAGCATCGCGAAGAGCTCGGGAATTACTTTCGTCATCCCTTGCATATTATAGTTCATCACAAAGTTCTACTAACTTGGTGATGATGACTAGAGAATTTTGTCAATCACTATTTTATCTGGAAGATTAACTCCCACTTGATTCAAGCAATTGTAGTACCCAGACAATCTGAGCACATGCTCACTGGTTGAGCTATTCTCCTCCATCTTTTAGGCAAAGTACTGTCAGAGGTCTCATACCTCTCGACACGGGCATGAGTGTGAAATACCGATTTCAACTCTTGGAACATCTTATATGCTCCGTGGCGTTCAAAACATTTTTGAAGTCCCGGTTATAAGCCGTAAAGCATGGTGCACTTAACTATCAAGTAGTCATCATACCGAGCTTTTGTCAAAACGTTCATAACGTCTGCATCTGCTCCTGCAATAGGTCTGTCACCTAGCGGTGCATCAAGGACATAATTCTTCCGCGCAGCAATGAGGATGAACCTCAGATCACTGATCCAATCCGCATCATTGCTACTAACATCTTTCAACTTAGTTTTCTCTAGGAGCATATCAAAACATAAACGGCGAGCAACAACGCGAGCTATTGATCTACAACATAGATATGCTAATACTACCAGGACTAAGTTCATGATAAATTTAAGTTCAATTTAATCATATTATTTAAGAACTCCCACTTAGATAGACATCTCTCTAATCCTCTAAGTGATCACGTGATCCAAATCAACTAAACCGTGTCCGATCATCACGTGAGACGGAGTAGTTTCAATGGTGAACATCACTATGTTGATCATATCTACTATATGATTCACGCTCGACCTTTCGGTCTCCGTGTTCCGAGGCCATATCTGTTATATGCTAGGCTCATCAAGTTTAACCTGAGTATTCTGCGTGCGCAACTGTTTTGCACGCGTTGTATTTGAACGTAGAGCCTATCACACCCGATCATCACGTGGTGTCTTAGCACGAAGAACTTTCGCAAAGGTGCATACTCAGGGAGAACACCTTTCACTTGATAATTTAGTGAGAGATCATCTTATAATGCTACCGTCGTTCTAAGCAGAATAAGATGCATAAAAGATAAACATCACATGCAATCAATATAAGTGATATGATATGGCCATCATCATCTTGTGCTTGTGATCTCCATCTTTGAAGCACCTTCATGATCACCATCGTCACTGGCGCGACACCTTGATCTCCATTGTAGAATCGTTGCACCGTCATGATCACCATCGTCATCGGCGCGACACCTTGATCTCCATCGTAGCATCGTTGTCGTCTCGCCAAACTCATGCTTTCACGACTATCGCTACCGCTTAGTGATAAAGTAAAGCATTACATCGTGATTTCATTGCATAAAATAAAGCGACAACCATATGGCTCCTGCCAGTTGCCATAACTCAGTTACAAAACATGATCATCTCATACAATAAAATATAGCATAATGCCCTGACCATATCACATCACAACATGCCCTGCAAAAACAAGTTAGACGTCCTCTACTTTGTTGTTGCAAGTTTTACGTGGCTGCTACGGGCTTCGTAAGAACCGTTCTTACCTACGCATCAAAACCACAACGATAGTTTGTCAAGTTGGTGCTGTTTTAACCTTCGCAAGGACCGGGCGTAGCCACACTCGATTCAACTAAAGTGAGAGAGACAGACACCGCCAGTCACCTTTAAGCAACGAGTGCTCGTAGCGGTGAAACCGGTCTCGCGTAAGCGTACGCATAATGTTGGTCCGGTCCGCTTCATCTCACAATACCGCTGAACCAAAATATGACATGCTGGTAAGTAGTATGACTTATATCGCCCACAACTCACTTGTGTTCTACTCGTGCATAACATCAACGCATAAAACCAGGCTCGGATGCCACTGTTGGGGAACGTAGTAATTTCAAAAAAATTCCTACGCACACGCAAGATCATGGTGATGCATAGCAACGAGAGAGGAGAGTGTGTCCACGTACCCTCGTAGACCGTAAGCGGAAGCGTTAGCACAACTCGGTTGATGTAGTCGTACGTCTTCATGATCCGACCGATCAAGTACCGAACGTACGGCACCTCCGAGTTCTGCACATGTTCAGCTCGATGACGTCCCTCGAACTCCGATCCAGCCGAGTGTTGAGGGAGAGTTTCGTCAGCACAACGGCGTGGTGACGATGTTGACGTTCTACCGACACAGGGCTTCGCCTAAGCACCGCTACAGTATTATCGAGGTGGATTATGGTGGAGGGGGCACCGCACACGGCTAAGAGATCAAATCAATTGTGTGTTCAACGGTGCCCCCTGCCCCCGTATATAAAGGAGCCAAGGGGAGGGGGTGGCGGCCAGGAGGAGGAGGCGCCAGGAGGAGTCGTACTCCCACTGGGAGTAGGACTCCCCCCCTTTCCTAGTTGGAATGGGATTGGGGAGGGGGGAAAAGAGAGAAGGAAGGGGGCCGGCCCCCTTTGCTCCAAATCAATTTGGTTTGGGCTAGGGGGGCGCGCCCCTTGCTTCCCTCATTTCCCACTAAGGCCCACTATGGCCCATCAGCCTCCCGGGGGGTTCTGGTAACCTCCCGGTACTCCGGTAAAATCCCGATTTCACCCGGAACACTTCCGATATCCAAACATAGGCTTCCAATATATCAATCTTCATGTCTCGACCATTTCAAGACTCCTCGTCATGTCCTTGATCACATCCGGGACTCCGAACAACCTTCGGTACATCAAACTCATAAACTCATAATATAACCGTCATCGAAAACTTAAGCGTGCGGACCCTACGGGTTCGAGAACTATGTAGACATGACCGAGACACTTCTCCAGTCAATAACCAATAGCGGAACCTGGATGCTCATATTGGCTCCCACATATTCTACGAAGATCTTTATCGGTCAAACCGCATAACAACATACCTTGTTCCCTTTGTCATCGGTATGTTACTTGCCCGAGATTCGATCATCGGTATCTCAATACCTAGTTCAATCTCGTTACTGGCAAGTCTCTTTACTCGTTCTGTAATACATCGTCTCACAACTAACTCATTAGTTGCAATGCTTGCAAGGCTTATAGTGATGTGCATTACCGAGAGGGCCCAGAGATACCTCTCCGACAATCAGAGTGACAAATCCTAATCTCGAAATACGCCAACCCAACAAGTACCTTTGGAGACACCTGTAGAGCACCTTTATAATCACCCATTTACGTTGAGACATTTGGTAGCACACAAAGTGTTCCTCCGGTAAACGGGAGTTGCATAATCTCATAGTCATAGGAACATGTATAAGTCATGAAGAAAGCAATAGCAGAATACTAAACGATCGTGTGCTAAGCTATCGGAATGGGTCAAGTCAATCACATCATTCTCCTAATGATATGATCCCATTAATCAAATGACAACTCATGTCTATGGCTAGGAAACATAACCATCTTTGATCAACGAGCTAGTCAAGTAGAGGCTTACTAGTGACATACTGTTTGTCTATGTATTCACACAAGTATCATGTTCCCTATTAATACAATTCTAGCATGAATAATAAATATTTATCATGATATAAGGAAATAAATAATAACTTTATTATTGCCTCTAGGGCATATTTCCTTCAGGTAGCTACTAGGACCAAGTTGTCTGCTTGGATTAGCTCTTTGACTTAGCCACAGGTAGGTAGGTAGGTTCTGTTTTCTTCCTTTAATCCCTTGTAAATACACATGCTTGTACAGTTGATACTTTGCTTTCTTTAATAAAGGGTTGTGGAGCTTTGCTCCGCTGTATATATTCAAAAAAAATTACGATCATGTAGCCCCCAGTGGCTTTGGCGTTGCGCCGATCAAGAGGGTACCGATAGCTATGTTCTCTTTGGTTCGAATACGACCTATGTTTGAACAGGAAGCCCCCAAATGACCTTGAGAGTTTTTTAACGACTCTGATTCGAATACGATCAAAGTCAGACCCAAAAGGGGTTAAGCTATGATTCGAATACGATCAAGAAGCCCCCTAGTGAGTTTGGCATTTGTGCCGATCAAGAGGGTACCGTCAGCTATGTTCTCTTTGGTTCGAATACGACCTATGTTTGAACACGAAGCCCCCAAATGACCTTGAGAGGTTTTTAATGACCCTGATTCGAATACGATCCAAGTCGGGCCCAAAAGGGGTTTAGCTATGATTCGAATACGATCAAGAAGGCCCCTAGTGAGTTTGACATTGTGCCGATCAAGAGGGTACTGACAGCTATGCTCAATAAGCAGGAAGCCCCCAAGTGATCAATAATATGATAAGCCAATAAGGCAGGATAACCCATGTTTGAACCGCGCATCATGACAGCAAGTTCTCTTTGGCAACCTTTAATTTTTCTGTGAAATCAAACTTGCGAGATATGAATTCTTTTTGAACCGGAATTTCAAACCGGATATTGAAAGCCTCAATGCTCTGTGAGAGACAGATTTACCTTGAGCCGGATTATAAGCCGGATATTGAGAGATTCAACGCTTTGTGGGAGACAGATTTCCCTTGAGCCGGATTTTGAACCGGAATCCTTCTTTTTAAGCCGGAAATTTTCTGACGGCCAATAAGGCAGTAGCCTCCGGTGGCCGGATTATTTTCCCTCCAATGACCTGGAGTTCTTGACTTGCTTTAAACTGCCAGTCATTTACTGAGTCATGTCATCGTAGCCCCTGAGTCTTAAGGAGACTTGAGGAGTTGGCTTGAGACTCTCCATATTTGACCATAGTATAGGGTGTATATCATTGGTGTTGATAGCGCAATGTGAATCCACAGAAGGTTGAGGTGACTGCGGCGGGTTATCTATGATCCCGTATGAGCCGTGTCAGCAACTCGGCCAATGGTTCCTTCCAACTGGCTGTTTGAAGTTAACCAAACTGTAGTGGTGGCGACTTGTATGCCTGCCCATTGAGCCATCCAGTGCGGACGGCGGCTGATAATATATGATAATTTGCCTCCAATTTGTTGAAAGAAAACCGGGCTACCCAAGCACTGACTTTCTCATACTTAATAAACCGCTCATCCAGACAGGTGCGGCCCTGGTGTGTCGATGTAGACCAGGCCGCAATAGACAGACGGTAAGACGTCCATAGTATTAGAGGTGGCACGGACAGATGAGTCGGCCGTGGCATTGTAAGCCGGTGCGGACGGGTGAGTCATTCCTGGCGTTGTAAGCCAGTGCGGACGAGAGAGTCAACCGTATGTTGATGTAGACCAGGCCGCGAGAGACGGATGGAAAAGACGACCGCCGCATCAGAGGCGGCTCAAACAGATAAATCGGCCGCGGTGCTATAAACCGGCGCGGGCGAGTCAACCACGTTTGCTTTGATGTAGTGAACAATTGTCCTGTATCAATAATAGTGCAGACCAAGGCAAAGATAAACTGCTCTTTGTCAAAAATAATATGTGCCAATAAAATATATCTTAGATGGACATCACCTGATGTGCCAGGCCGGAAATAATCCGCCATGAATTTGATGATCACTAGGTGAAGTTGAAATCACTTACGGGTGAGTCGGCCGCAGGAGCAGACAGATGAACCGGTCGCGGCGTTTGTAAGCCGGCGCGGTCGCGAGAGACGGCCACGGCATTGTAAACCGGTGCGGACGGGTGAATCAATTGTGTTGTGTCGATGTAGCAGGGGCGGCGACTCGTGTACGTATTGATCAAGTAGCACGGCACGAACAAGTGCTAGTGAGAAAGTGTTATCAGCGCGCGCCCCTTATGCGACACCTTTGTAATGAATGATGGTCCTGTGAAAAAATATCACGAACCAGAGTAATCGTTCTTTGACGAAAAAAAATATAATATATAGAAATATACTGGATGGATTTCACCTGATTCGCCCGGACAACAGATGAGTCGGCCGTGGCATTGTAAACCGGCGTGGACGGGAGAGTCGGCCACGGGGTCGGACGGGTAAGTCGCCCATAGTGTTGTAAACCGTCATAGACGAGCGAGTTGTCCTCCACGTTGCAAGCTGGCGCGGATACGTGAACCGGCCGCGGGGGCGCACGGGCGAGTCGTCCATGCCGTTGTAAGGCGGCGCGGACGGGCGAGTCGGTCGGTGCGTTGATGCAAACTGGACCGCGACACGCATGTCCGTGAAACCGCGTGGCACAGCTGAACGTGCATTCGCGGTATAACACCACCTGTTTTCCTTTTAATAGTCACCCTGCATAAAAAATATTACACGCCAGAGTAATTGTTGTCGGATAAATTAACATGTACTGATAAAATACATGGGAAAAATAACACCTGGTATTTTTTTGTCAGATGAACATAAATGCTAATTCTGAATAACACCAGACGCAACTCCACGTGACCTCTCCTCCTTTGTTCCTTTCTTTTTCTTTGTCTTCATGTGATGAAGAAATAGCAGTAGCTTTCGATCTCCTCGTATAAATAATGCATGTTTGCTCAACGTCCCTTACACCACATGGATGCAGACCAGAAGACGAGGCCGCTGTTGTCCCTCGCCATCGCAGGAGCCTTTTGGATTTATTTTTTTAACTAAACTGGGGCACGTGAACACATGGGAAGTAGCGGCAGCGTGTCCTCATAACGGCGGTACGTAAACTGGGGGAGAACACCATCAGGCAAACCGCAGTAGAGAAGCGGCTATTCGGTTGCCATACCCGGCACGGATGGAACGAGAGGCCAGCAATGGTGATTGAAAAACGTGATGGCGCGAGGCCAGGGCGGCTCGACAGGCGACTCTATGGCAGGAGGTGCTCGAGGTTGTGAACCAGCAGCGGCCCTCGGACGGCGGCGACTTACGAAAAGAAGCGAGCCGGCAGTGCGCAGTGGGGGCAGCCGGCGGCTCAGCAAGGCGGCTCGACGTGGTGTGTCTTCGGCAAGGCGAGGGCGGGCCGACCCGAAGTGGGCCAGCATGATGGGCGATCGCGGCGGTCAGCCCGGGGTCAACCACAGCAGAGTGGGAAGCAAGCCGGTGAGCGGCTGGCGGCTCCGGTTGTTGGCGTAACAGATGGTGATCGCTGGCGGCCGGTGGCTTTCAGGCCGCGGCAGTAGAGGTAGCGCGGGGTCGTTTTGAACCGGAGGTCAGCGCGGCGAGGCCTTCTCAGGCTCGGAGCGGCAGCGTAGGCGGTTGCCTCGAGGCGAGGACGCAGGTGAGGTCAATGAACGAGCCCGGGTCATGGCCGGCTCTGTTTCTGGGTCGTGGTGACTCACGTAGTAATTTTCTTCCGTATTTCTTGAATTGGTCTCCTGGTAGCTTCTTTGTGTGCGTGCATCAATCGGAGCTGACCAAAGGAAAGAACTGATTTTTGGCTTCAGATCACGTACGAGTCGAAGATGCCCACCGTGTACTCTTGAACTTGATTAGCCATGGTCGTACAACACGTAACCCTAGAATCTGCCGTCACCAAAAACTTTTGTTTTGGACTCGGCGGATCATCATGGCCGTTCAACATGCAACCCTAAAATCTCAGTCTCAGTTTCAATATTGTACTCACTTGCTTGTCCATGATGTAAATCCTTCCGCGCCAACCTTTCTTCATCTGGAAAATTTGCGAATTTCTCGAATCCTAGGAAGGATCCCTCCAAGAACTCAACGCCACCGTGTGCAGGCCCCACGGTGGGCGCCAACTATCGTGGAATTGTCACGGCAGATGTCCTAGTGTGAGGACTTAGTCCTGAGGCCAACGCATCTATGTGGTAGCTTGAGAGGGTTTGATCAGGACGAGAGAGGCAACAGACAAGACAAGAATTTAGACAGCTTCGGGCCCCGGGAAACATCATCCGGTAATAGCCCTACATGTTGTTTGTGGCTAGGTCTGATTATGCTCATGAGGGAGACGCCGTAAATCCGGCTCTCCTCTCTTTGTGTCTAGCCTTAATGATTCTTTTCTAGCCCTCTCTCTTGGGGTGCCCTACCCCTCCTTATATATGTTGAAGGGGAGGGTTACATGACTAGTCCTCGTAGGATTAGGATTACTCTATTACAAGTGGAGTCCTAGTCTTGCTTCCTTAGAAGAATATTCCTTACGCCTTTCCTCTTAAGCCGGCCCATCATAACATGAGACGGCCTTCTGGGCCTTGGGCCTTGTCATCCATCTGAAACACCCGTCGGGTTACCAATGAGTCTTCAGGCTCGTGAGTCATCACACCAGTGAACCGCCAGACACGTAAGTCGCCAATCCTCTGGCGGGTTATTAATGAAGCGCCAAGTACGGCCGGGTCATATATCCGGCCGGGTCAAACCGCGGGGTATATCCCCGACAAGCGCCCTTTAGGGGAAAGCGCTACTACTAAATGCCATAGCAGTAGCGCCCTCTAGGAAAAGGCGCTACTGCTATGCCTGTAGCAGTAGCGCCTTCTACCAAAACGCGCTACTGCTAAGGCTAAGCATCTAAAAATAAACATCAAAAATACATTGCTCATCAATGATCTTTTTGTGTAGAATCTGAATTGTCAATAGGAATCTTCACCGGTTCCGGCGAATATTCCTATTGCAGCCACAGTTCCTACACATAGAGTTCAATGAAGACCAAGTGCTTGTGATGATTTGAGAAGTAACGTATTTAAGGTGGTTAAACACCCTGTTCGCTTAGCTGTATGGGACTAAACTTAGTTGCTCGAGGGGATGATACGTTAGCAGTAGCAAGTGTTGGCGAAATGCGCTACTGCTAAGTACGTTAGCACTAGCACATCTATGGAAAGGGAGTTACTACAATACATAGTGTGGGGGCAACGCCCCGGAAATTATAGTAGTAGCGCTCTTTTCTCCTAGCGCGCTACTGCTACTTGGGTATTAGTAGTGTGGTCTTTTGCAGCGCGCTACTGCTATGTAGCAGTAGCATTTGTTTTTAAACCGCGCTGCTGGTAATATTCTGTGTATAAGGTTTTCCATAGTAGTGATAGTGGATAATAGGGATCAAACCCTAACAAAACTAACTCGATTACATGTTAAATCTCATCCAACCCATCACCGTCCAGCAACCCTATGATGGAATTACTCACGCACGGCCGTGAGCATCATGAAATTGGTGATGGAGGATGGTTCATGATGACGATGGCGATGATTTCCCCTCTCCGAAGCTCCAAACGGACTCCAGATCTGCCCTCCCGAGGAAGAATAGGAGGTGGCGGCGGCTCTTTATCATAAAACGCGATGAATCCTTCTCTCTGATTTTTTCTCCCCGAACGTGAATATATGGAGTTGGAGTTGAGGTCGGTTTAGATTAGTGGGACCCATAAGACAGGGAGGGCACGCCCCCACCCTTGTGGAAAGGGTGTGGGTCACCTCTGGTTGATTCTTTCAGCAATATTTTTTATTTATTCCAAAAATATTTTCTGTGAAGTTTCAGGTCATTCCGAGAACTTTTATTTCTGCACAAAAATAACACCATGGCAATTCTGCTGAAAACAACGTCAGTCCTGGTTAGTTCCATTCAAATCATGCAAATTAGAGTCCAAAACAAGGGCAAAAGAGTTTGTAAAAGTAGTTACGATGGAGACGTATCAACTCCCCCAAGATTAACTCATTGCTTGTCCTCAAGCAATTCAGTTGATAAACTGAAAGTGATAAAGAAAAACTTTTACAAACTCTGTTTGATCTTGTTGTTGCAAATATGTAAAGCCAGCATTCAAGTTTTCAGCAAAGATTATGAACCAACCATTCACAATAACATTTAGGTCTCACATTTACTCATATTAATGGCATAATCAACTAGCGAGTAATAATAATAAATCTCGGATGACAACACTTTTCCAAAACAATCATGATATGATATTAAAAAAATGGTATCTCGCTATCCCTTTCTGAGACCTCAAAACATAAATGCAGAGCACCCCTAAAGATCAAGGACTGACTAGACATTGTAATTCATGGTAAAAGAGATCTAGTCACAGTCATATTCAATATCAATTAATAACAACGCATACAAATGATAGTGCTGCTCTCTAACTGGTGCTTTTTATAAGAGGATGATGACTCAGCAATAAAAGTAAATAGATAGGCCCATCACAGAGGGAAGTAGGGATTTGCAAACGTGCCAATAAAACAGAGAAAATAATATTTTGAGCGGTATGCTTTCATTGTCAACATAACAACCAAGAGATCTCGGTATCTTCCATACTAGATACATTATAGGCGGTTCCCAAATAGTATGGTAAAGTTTATACTCCCCCACCACCAACAAGCACACTCCACGATTGGTGTCCAAATGATGAGAGGAGTCCACTCATTATGAGAATAACCCACCTCGCATGGAAGATACTGACATCCCTGTTACCAGCCATTTTCTCGTGAATGATGAGAGGAGTCCACTCATCATGAGAATAACCCACCTAGCATGGAAGATACTGACATCCCCTAGACGCTACATGAGCGATTCAGGCATACAAAATAGATTATCATTTGAAGGTTTAGAGTTTGGCACATGCAAATTTACTTGGAACGGCAGGTAAATACCGCATAGAGGAAGGTATGGTGGATTCATATGGAACAACTTTGGGTTTATGGAAGTGTATGCACAAGTAGTATTCCCGCTTAGTACAATTGAAGGCTAGAAAAACACAGCGGAGCGACCAACTAGAGAGCGACAACGGCCATAAACATGCATTGAGAGTAACCAACATTGAGTGCAAGCATGAGTAGGATATAAATCACCATGAACATAAATATCATGGAGGCTATGTTGATTTTGTTTCAACTACATGTGTGAACATGTGCCAAGTCAAGCCACTTGAATAATTCAAAGGAGGATACCATCCTATCATAGTACATCACAACCATTTTAAAAGCATGTTGGCACGCAAGGTAAACCATTATAAACTCCTAGCTAATTAAGCATGGAATGAGTAACTATAATCTCTAATTGTCATTGCAAACATGTTTCATTCATAATGGGCTGAATCAGGAACGATGAACTATTCATATTTACAAAAACAAGATAGGTCGAGTTCATACCAGCTTCTCCTCATCTCAATCATTTCATCATATATCTTCATTATTGCCTTTCACTTGCACAACTGAACGATGTGAATAATTATAATAGTGCATGTGCATTGGACTAAGCTGGTATCTGCAAACATTTATTCAAAGGAGAAGACAAGGTAATATGGGCTCTTTGCTGATCAACAATAATGCATATGAGAGCCACTCAACATTTTCATCGTGCTCTTGTCCTCTCGACCCCCAAAGAAAATAATTTCAAAGAAACACACACAAATGTTTTTGGAGTTTTTGTTTTTCTGAAGAAAGAAAAGCAGGAACGAGAAAAACTATTTACACGGGAAAGCTCCCAACAAGCAAAAGAAGAACGAGAAATCTTTTGGGGTTTTCTTTTTGGGTTTTTTTTCTCAAAGTTTTCCAAACACACAAGAAGAAAGCGAGATAAAGAAATAAAATAACATGGATAATACGATGAAAAAGTATGAACACCGACAACTGGAATGAGTGTGTGAACATGAATGTAATGTCGGTGAGAAATACGTACTCCCCCAAGCTTAGGCTTTTGGCCTAAGTTGGTCTATGCCCATGGATCAAAGTAGCACTCTCCGATGTACCGAGGAGGATCCTGGGGGTTGCACTGGTTAGCGAGCTCCTGCGGGTCCCACTGATAAACAGGCTAATGATATGAATCATGTGGTGGCTCTGGCTCGTGAACTGGGGATCGCGTCAGCTCCCAATATGCATAAATGTCCTCAGGCATGATGAGGTATGTACTTGAATGAATATTAAACAAGGAAGGTGCAGGCAAGGTAATAATCTGACAAGACTTTTCGCTAAATACCAGGTTATAAATAAGTCTCTTTTCCTTATCATGACGAATAAAATCATGTGCTACCATATTGTTATAGTCTAGGTATGAAGTGGGTAATAACATCTCATCTCTCTCATCATGCCTAATAGCTATCTCAAAATGATTAGCAAGGCGGGAAGCATAGATACCTCCAAAGATAGGACCCTTCGTACGGTTTAAACTCAACCATCTAGCAACCATAGCGCCTAACTAAAAGTTTTGTCACGAAGTAAAGCATGGCGCAAAATGGCAAGGTCAGGAGCACTAAGGCCTCCATTGTCCCCGCGAGGTAATTAAACATCTCGCAGCGAATAATGAGTAGTAGCACAAAACAGGAAAATGTAAAATAGACACTCTCGCTTCCGACACCTTTCTCCTTTCCCCTACAGTAACTTTATCAATAAAATCATCCACATCTCTAGGACGTGGTTCCTCAACGCTGCCCTCAAAAGGTAATTTGCAAACCTCGCAAAAATCATAAAGCGTCATCTCCTTATACTCATCATATAAGTAAAATTCTACCATGGGTGGATCTCCTAGCATGAAAGTGAAATTTTTTCATGAAAGTATTAGTGAGTAAGAGGTACCGATCACACATATCGTGGATAAAGTCGGTGATGCCTGCATTCCCAGCCAAATAATAGAAATCCTCATAAATTCCGGCCGCCCCCAAGAATGCATCACATGGCCAAACTTCCGAGGTGCGAGGAAGGTTGTGCTTGGGCTTGTTCTTTTCTTCATTTTCCTTTTCTTTAGAACCCTGACTTGAAGAGCCTCTTAATAATCTCCTCATCATTTTTAGTTACTCAAAATAAAAGTGAACCAAACTCAACAAAATTGATAGCAACTACTCCTACAAGTGTCTAGAGGCTATATCATGCAGCACAACTACTTTGGACCATATAAATTTGACATGCAAGCTCAAGACCAAGGTCACCACAGCAACAAAAATTTGCAATATATAAAGCACTAGAACAAAACCTAATTGGACCATTGGAGGAGTCACATATCGAAGAACAATCCTCCAAAGCAGTTGATAATGGAGCTTTGAGCAAGGATATCCAAAATGGCAACAAAATGAGCAAGAACACGGGTTTGAGCTACAGGATGATTTTTTCTAGAGGAAGACGAAATGGATGGGTGCTGGTATAAGTGAGGGGGACCCACGTGGGACCCACAAGGCAGGGGCGCACCCTCCCCCCTTGTGGCCTAGTGGTGTAGCCCCCTGGTGCAATCTCAGTGCCAGAAATTCTAAAATATTCTATAAAAAATCATACTAAATTTTCAGGGCATTTGGACAACTTTTATTTTTGGGTCATTTTCTATTTCACGGTTAATTCAAAAAACTGATAGAAAATAGTATTTTGCTTTATTTAATCTAATTAACGGAAAGTAAGAGGTGGGTACAGAAGGTCGTGCCTTCTAAATTCATCCATCTCATGCTCATCAAAATGAATCCATTAACAAGGTTGATCAAGTCTTATTAACAAGCTTCTTCCGAATGACATGAAACCGGAGAATTTTCGAATAACACTAAGTTGCCTCGATGGGGATATGCATGTCCCCAACATAAGAATATCATGTTTCTTTTTGACAGTAGGAAGAGGGAATTCAAAACCTCCAATTGTAATAGTTGAAACTTTTCCAATAGATTTGATACTATGAGCTTGAGGTTGTTTCTTCGGAATGTGAACCGTATGCTCATTACCATTAACATGAAAAGTGGCATTGCCTTTGTTGCAATCAATAACAGCCCCTGCAACATTCAAAAAGGGTCTACCAAGGATGATCGACATACTGTCGTCCTCGGGAATATCAAGAATAACAAAGCCCGTTAAGATAGTAACATTTGCAACAACAACAACAACAGGCACATCCTCACAAATACCGATAGGTATAGCAATTGATTTATCAACCATTTGCAAAGAGATTTTAGTAGGTGTCAACTTATTCAATTCAAGTCTACGATATAAAGAGAAAGGCATAACACAAACACCACCTCCAAGATCACATAAAGCAGTTTTAACATAGTTTCTTTTAATGGAGCATGGTATAATTGGTATTCCTCCCTTAAAAGTATAATTAGCAAGCATGGTGGAAATTTCAACCTCCGGTATCTTTCTTTTATTTGAACAATATCTTTCATATACTTAGCATAAGGAGGCAATTTAAGCATATCAGTCAAACGAATACGCAAAAAGATAGGTCTAATCATTTCTGCAAAGCGCTCAAAATCCTCATCATCCTTTTTCTTGGATGGCTTAGTTGGAAAGGGCATGGGTTTCTGAACCCATGGTTCTCTTTCTCTACCATGTTTTCTAGCAACAGATTCTCTCTTATCATAACGTTGATTCTTTCATTGTGGGTTATCAAGATCAATAGCAGGTTCAATCTCTACACCATTATCTTTACTAGGTTGAGCATCAACATGAACATCATCATTAACATTATCACTAGGTTCATGTTCATCACCAGATTGTGTCTCGGCATCAGAAATAGAAATATCATTGGGAATCTCAGGTGTGTCTATAACAGGTTCACTAGAAGCATGCAAAGTCCTATCAGTTTTCTTTTTCTTTTTCTTAGAAGGAATAGGTGCATCAGTATTAATTCTCTGAGAATCTTGCTCAACTCTCTTAGGATGGCCCTCAGGATACAAAGGTTCCAGAGTCATCTTACCACCTCTAGTCATAACCCTAACAACATTATCATTATTCTTACTACTAGTCATCAACCCGTGCATCCGCACGGGCTAGTTCATAGTATGGAGGAATACATGTGAGTGCAATTCCAATTTGATATGGATATACTCAGAACATAGTGGGTCATGTTCGATCTTCATATTTATCATAGTTTTGTGTTAATATTTATGCAACCACTAGTAGAAAACAGGGCTTTGGTTCAAGCCTGGCCAACCCATTAGTCTCGGTTCGGCCATGACCCGGGACCCATGGGGGCATACGTCCCGGTTTGTGCGCCCAAGGGGGCCGGCCGGGCCTCGTGGGGCATTGGTCCCGGTTCGTCTGGACCCTTTTGTCCCGGTTCCAGACATGAACCGGGACCAATGGGCCTCCCTCCTGGCCCACATCCATTGGTCCCAGTTCGTGGCTGGAACTGGACCCTTTTGTAACAGACGAGTTTCCGTATGAAACCCTGATACTTCGAAAGAGATTGTCCGTTTTGTACACGAAGTGCATCCAGTTTTTGTCGTAACCCTCTCAACTTTTTAGCACATGCTATGTGGGTGAAATAATGATACCATACTAATTTTCAACCTCTTCAGAGTTCATTTGAAGTGCTTTTCAATTTCAGGGTCATATAGCTCAAAAAATCAGTAAATGCATGAAAAATAACAAATGAAGTCAGAAAGGGTTGAAAATTGACGATGTGGCTTTGAATGGTGCATTTTGAACACACACAAAGTCTGGAGTTCAAATAAGTTCAAAAAAATGAAATCCCTTTGTAACAGACGAGTTTTCGTCCGAAAACATGATACTTCGAAAGAGATTGTCCGTTTTGTAGACGAAGTGCATCCAGTTTTTGCCGTAACCCTGTCAACTTTTTAGCACATGCTATGTGGGTGAAATGATGATATAATGCCAATTTTCAACCTCTCCAGAGTTAATTTGAGGTGCTTTTCAATTTCAGGGTCATATAGCTCAAAAAAATCAGTAAATGCATGAAAAATAACAAATGAAGTCAGAAAGGGTTGAAAATTGATGATGTGGCTTTGAATGGTGCATTTTGAACACACAAAAGTTAGGATTTCAAATAGGTTCAAAAAAAATGAAATCCCTTTGTAACAGATGAGTTTTCGTCCGAAACCCTGATACTTCGAAAGAGATTGTCCGTTTTGTATACGAAGTGCATCCAGTTTTTGCCGTAACCCTCTCAACTTTTTAGCACATGCTATGTGGGTGAAATGATGATATCATGCCAATTTTCAACCTCTTCGGAGTTCATTCGAAGTGCTTTTCAATTTTAGGGTCATTTAGCTCAAAAAATTAGTAAATGCATGAAAAATAACAAATGAAGTCAGAAAGGATTGAAAATTGATGATGTGGCTTTGAATGGTGCATTTTGAACACACAAAAATTCTGGAGTTCAAATAAGTTCGAAAAAATGAAATCCCTTTGTAACAGACGAGTTTTCGTCCGAAACCCTGACACTTCGAAAGAGATTGTCCGTTTTGTACACGAAGTGCATCCAGTTTTTGCCGTAACCCTCTCAACTTTTTATCACATGCTATGTGGGTGAAATTATGATATAGTGCAAATTTTCAACCTCTTCAGAGTGCATTTGAAGTGCTTTTCAATTTCAGGGTCATTTAGCTCAAAAAAATTAGTAAATGCATGAAAAATAACAAATGAAGTCATAAAGGGTTGAAAATTGATGATGTGGCTTTGAATGGTGCATTTTGAACACACAAAAAGTCTGGAGTTCAAATAAGTTCAAAAAAATGAAATCCCTTTGTAACAGACGAGTTTTCGTCCGAAAACATGATACTTCGAAAGAGATTGTCCGTTTTGTACACGAAGTGCATCCGTTTTTTGCAGTAACCCTCTCAACTTTTTAGCACATGCTATGTGGGTGAAATGATGATATCATGCCAATTTTCAACCTCTTGAGAGTTCATTTGAAGTGCTTTTCAATTTTAGGGCTATTTAGCTCAAAAAAATAGTAAATGCATGACAAATAACAAATGAAGTCAGAAAGGGTTGAAAATTGATGATGTGGCTTTGAATGGTGCATTTTGAACACACAAAAAGTCTGGAGTTCAAATAAGTTCGAAAAAATGAAATCCCTTTGTAACAGACGAGTTTTCGTTCGAAACCCTGACACTTCGAAAGAGATTGTCCGTTTTGTACACGAAGTGCATCCAGTTTTTGCCGTAACCGTCTCAACTTTTTATCACATGCTATCTGCGTGAAATTATGATATCATGCTAATTTTGAACCTCTTTAGAGTTCATTTGAAGTGCTCTTCAATTTCCGTGTCATTTAGCTCAAAAAATCAGTAAATGCATGAAAAATTACAAATGAAGTCAGAAAGGGTTGAAAATTGATGATGTGGCTTTGAATGGTGCATTTTGAACACACAAAAAGTCTGGAGTTCAAATAAGTTAAAAAAATGAAATCCCTTTGTAACAGACGAGTTTTCGTCCGAATACTTGATACTTCGAAAGAGATTGTTCTTTTTGTACACGAAGTGCAGTAACCCTCTCAACTTTTTAGCACATGCTATGTGGGTGAAATGATGATATCATGCCAATTTTCAACCTCTTGAGAGTTCATTTGAAGTGTTTTTCAATTTCAGGGTCATTTAGCTCAAAGAATGAACTAATATAAAAAAGAATGAACTAGAAAACTTTTATGAAACTCCAATAGCAAATAATAAACTAAAATTTATGCAACTAAAATTATCAAAGTATTTTCTGTTCAAAACATTAAAAGCAAAAGAATTTTCATAAAGAACTTTTTTTGTCAGAAACTTTTATAGCAAAAGGAATTATCATAAAAAAAATTGTTAGAAACTAAAATAACAAAAACTGTTCTCCAATATATTGATAAAACACAGTAATATTAAATAGTAGGAAAAAGAATCACTCCAAAATCTATTTTTTATAGTAAAGCAATTCAAGAGGAAATCGCGGGATTCTTTCTTGACCAGGTCATCAGTAAATCAGGAGAATACCATGTGGCACTTGACTTCAGATGTTAGGGATTATAAGAGATCTTATATTGTATATATGTAGCTAGTAGCGTCGGATAGATATACGAAAACTTGTTGTTTGACCAATCTCTCGAAGAAGAGGAGGTCGATCACTTCTCCCTATATATGTTCATGACGATCTTGTGTACTTAATAGTTTCCTTCATTTGCTTACTAGCTAGCGTGTCGTGAGTTCTCTCTATACGTATAGTACGTAGCGTCGACGAAGCACGAAGATAAGAGAGGTCACTTCTCTCTATTAGCTAGCTAACACAATATATGAAACCCCTAAATTAACCCTACAAAACCCCCAACCCCCCCCCCCCTTTAAAAAAAACAAAAACCCCAGCCTCTGAACTGCTGACGCGTGGATGCTTTTTGGTCCCGGTTGGTGTTACCAACCGGTACAAAAGGCCCTCGTGCCCGGGCAAGCCGTAGCGGCCACGTGGAGCACCATCTGTCCCGGTTCGTAGGCGAATCGAGACTAAAGGTATTGGGCTTTAGTCCCGACCCTTTAGTCCCGGTTCCAGAATCCGGACAAATGGGCCTCTGGAACCGAGACAAATGGAGGTTTTTCTACTAGTGAACAACAATAGTTGGTGGCATCATTGTTTTGGATTGTCATACAACATAAGTCGGTCAATTTCAATCCAAACGTGTTGTCTCGCACTCTCCATCAAGTCATACTTTCATGGCCTGTCTTAAATTCTTGGAGTACTAAAACCTTCTAAATCTAGTGGAGGTGTAACATTTCTCATATTTTTGAAATCTATTTGATTTTAGAATATGCTTCCGACATCTCAACTGAGCCAACAAGAAAAGTAATGACATACTTTTCTTTGACCGGTTATGATCTATAGCTTTATCTAGCGACACCTATGCTGTAAAAAAAATTTGGACGTGAAAACATTCCTTCTTTTGATTAGTATGAACTAAGATTATTTATTGATTACACTCTATTATATTCTTTTTTTGCATAATCAGTAAATATCTTATTTGTTGAATTTAAAACGCACATATTCTTTCCCTCAAAGAAAAGTGCACACATTCACGTATAAAATCCGTGATTTTCGGATGCACTTGCACCCCTTTAGAAGTTTACAATTATCTTCGATTCTAGTATTTCATTATTACATATATTTTCCAGATAGATTTAGAATTTTTCTGCGCAAATTTCTTTATTTTATTTTTGAAAACACTAAGTGCATAAGATATACAAATATGAGAGAATAGAAAATATTATAAATGTGATTTATTGATAGGATTTATATAGTATGCAGGTTACACGCATTGTGATCGTGTATCTTTTTTTTCCTTTTGGAAGAGAACTAATTTATGGGTAAGAGAATAATTATCCGTCGTACATAGATATACGTACATCACACCTAAGTATTGTATGCAGCTTATTAACATATGGAATAAACGTGCATTTATCTATGATAGTATAACCATGCATGCATGGGTAAATGGATTAGTATATTCTCCGGGGGGGTGGGGATTTGAGGAAAATGCGCCTTGTTAGTTGGTCTGAGTTTACGCGTTTCCTCACGTAACATGCATGGACTCTTTTTTTGTGTGCGGGGAACATGCATGGACTCTTCAAGGCCGATTGGATCAAGAATTCTAAACGTATATTGACTACTAAGCATGATCCAATATACTTCCATATATCATTTAATCCTAGTCGTAAAATTAAGATCCAGTGGTTATTTGTAAATTGCTTGTTAGGAGGTCTTAGTTTACTATTTCCTCACGTAACATGCATGCTCTCGTTTGGGTCGATTAGACCAAGAGTTCTTAACGTATATGGACGGCTAAGCCTGAGGAAATATACTTCTTAGATTTTGGTTTTTTAAAGAAAGATTTACTTTTTCCTAGGAAAGGAGAGAGTCCCAGGGGAGTAAGACTCCTTACGTGGTAGTATGAGGCATCATGTCTTACTTTTAATTTGATGTCTACATATACATTATTTATTAATCAAACGGTCAAAATTTCTTAATTCTATGGATTAGCGTGGTGCCTCGTATGGTGTCTTCAATTAGTAAATATAAGATTCAACTCATTGAGCAAATCATCTTGTGCCTTAAATACTTGTTATACTTGAGTTGTAACCATGGAAGCATGTTTACTAATAAGCTTGAGATCATTAATAGTTCTACTCATATAATCACCCAAGTGGTCAAGCATGTAAGCATTACGTTTCAATTGTCTACTAACATAAACATTGAAGTTTTCTTATTTAACAATAAAATTATCAAATTCATCCAAGAATTGACTAGCAGACTTATTATGAGGAATATCACCTTCAGCAAATCTATAAAGAGAGTTTACCTCTGCTACCTGCGTTGGGTTATCAAGACCATGTATTTCTTCAATAGGCGGTAAATTCTTAACATCTTCAGCTTTAATACCTTTTTCTTTCATAGATTTCTTTGCCATTGCATATTTTCAGGACTAGGAAATAGAATACCTCTTTTCTTTGGAGTTGGCTTAGGAGTTGGTTCAGGAAGTGTCCAATCATTATCATTACTCAATATATTATTCAATAGCAATTCGGCTTGCTCAACAGTTGGTTCCCTAAAAACACAACCAACACAACTATCTAGGTGGTCCCTAGAAGCATCGGTTAGTCCATTATAAAAGATATCAAGTATTTCATTTTTCTTGAGAGGGTGATCAGGCAAAGCATTAAGTAATTGGACAAGCATCCCCCAAGTTGTTGAAGACTTTCTTCTTCAATTTGCACAAAGTTAAATATTTCCTTTAAGGCAGCTTGTTTCTTATGAGCAGGAAAATATTTTTGAGAGAAGTAATATATCATATCTTGGGGACTACGCACACAACCAGGAGCAAGAGAATTAAACCATAACTTAGCATCACCCTTTAACGAGAAAAGAAACAATTTAAGAATGTAGTAATAGCGGATTTTTTTCCTCATGAGCAAATAGGTTGGCTATATCATTCTGTTTAGTAAGATGTGCCACAACAGTTTCAGATTCATAACCATAGAAAGGATCAAATTCAACCAAAGTAATTAACTCAGGATCAACAGAGAATTCATAATCCTTATCAGTAACAAAGATAGGTGAAGTAGCAAACTTAGGATCATATTACATTCTAGCATTCAAAGACTTTTCTTCCAGCTTAGCTAGCAGTTTCTTAAGATCATCTCTATCATTACAAGCAAGAAAGTCTCTAGAAGTTTCCTCATCCATAATATAACCCACAGGTACAACAAGCAATTCATATCTAGGGGGAGAATCATAATCTTCAGCTTCAATAATATCATCAGTTTCAGTAATTTCATTCTCTCGAACCCTAGCAAGTTGTTCATTAAGAAATTCACCAAGTGGCACAGTATTATCAAGCAAAGAAGTAGTATCATCACAAGCATCATGCATAGCAGAAGTGGCATCATCAATAACATGTGACATATCAGAATCAATAGCAGGTATAGGCATCGCATGCTTACACAAAACAGAAGGTGAATCAAGTGCAGAGCTAGATGGCAGTTCCTTACCTCCCCTCGTAGTAGAGGGAAAAATCTTGGCTCTGGTATCGTTCAAATTCCTCATAGTGATCAGCAGATATAAATCCCAAGTGACTCAGAGAATAGAGCTATGCTCCCTGGCAACGGCGTCAGAAAAAGGTCTTGATAACCCACAAGTATAGGGGATCGCAACAGTTTTCGAGGGTAGAGTATTCAACCCAAATTTATTAATTCGACACAAGGGGAGCCAAAGAATATTCTCAAGTATTAGCAGGTTATTTTTCAATTCAACCACACCTAAAAGACTTAATATCTGCAGCAAAGTATTTAGTAGCAAAGTAGTATGGAAGTAACGGTAACAGTGGCAAAAGTAAGAGTAGCAGTTTTGTAGCAATCGCAACAGTGGCAACGGAAAAGTAACGAAGCAAAGACCAATATGTGAAAAACTCGTAGGCAATGAATCAATGATGGATAATTATGTCGGATGGCATTCATCATGCAACAGTTATAACCTAGGGTGACACAGAACTAGCTCCAATTCATCAATATAATGTAGGCATGTATTCCGAATATATAGTCACACGTGCTAATGGAAAAGAACTTGCATGACATCTTTTGTCCTACCCTCCTGTGGCAGTGGGGTCCTAATGGAAACTAAGGGATATTAAGGCCTCCTTTTTATAGAGAACCGGACCAAAGCATTAGCACTTAGTGAATACATGAACTCCTCAAACTACGGTCATCACCGGGAAGTGTCCCGACTATTGTGACTCCGGGGTTGCCGGATGATAACACGTAGTAGGTGACTATAACTTGCAAGATAGGATCAAGAACACAAATATATTCATGAAAACATAAAGGGTTCAGATCTGAATTCATGACACTCGGGCCCTAGTGACAAGCATTAAGCATAACAAAGTCATAGCAACATCAATCTTAGAACATAATGGATACTAGGGATCAAACCCTAACAAAACTAACTCAATTACATGGTAAATCTCATCCAACCCATTACCGTCCAGCAAGCCTATGATGGAATTACTCATGCAGGGCGGTGAGCATCATGAAATTGGTGATGGAGGATGGTTGATGATGCCGATGGCGACGATTTCCCCTCTCCGGAGCCCCGAACAGACTCCAGATCTGCCCTCCCGAGGAGGAACAAGAGGTGGCGGCAGCTCCGTATCATAAAACGCGATGAATCCTTCTCTCTGATTTTTTTTCTCCCCGAACGTGAATATATGGAGTTGGAGTTGAGGTCGGTGGAGCTTCATGGGACCCACAAGATAGGGGGCGCGCCCAGGGGGGTAGGGCGCGCCCCCACCCTTGTGGACAGTGTGGGTCCCCTCTGGTTGATTCTTTCACCAATATTATTTATTTATTCCAAAAACATTTTCCGTGAAGTTTCAGGTCATTCCGAGAACTTTTATTTCTGCACAAAAATAACACCATGGCAATTCTTCTGAAAATAGCGTCAGTACGGGTTAGTTCCATTCAATTCATGCAAATTAAGGTCCAAAACAAGGGCAAAATAGTTTGGAAAAGTAGATACGATGGAGACGTATCAGCGGCGCGAGGGGGTAGTAGCGGGGAACGCTGGTGCTAGGTGGCGGCGTGGCCAGGCGGGGGCGGCTGGGCAAACTACACACGGCGGTGGCGGTGGCCACAACGCAGCAGCAGGCGAGTGAACGCGCGGGGCGGCAGGGTGGCTGATGACCCACAAGTATAGGGGATCGATCATAGTCCTTTCGATTCGTAAGAGTGTCGAACCCAACGAGGAGCAGAAGGAAATGACACTGAAATTATCGGTAACAGATAGTTTTGTGATAGAGTAATTCGTAACGAGTAAAAAGTAACAAAAGTAAACAAGGTGCAGCAAGGTGGCCCATTCCTTTTTGTAGCAAAGGACAAGCTTGGACAAAATCTTATATAAAGCAAAGCGCTCCTGAGGACGCATGGGAATTACTGTCAAGCTAGTTTTCATCATGCTCATATGATTCGCGTTCCTTACTTTGATAATTTGATATGTGGGTGGACCGGTGCTTGGGTGCTGCCCTTCCTTGGACAAGCCTCCCACTTATGATTAACCCCTCTCGCAAGGATCCACAACTACAAAAGAAGAATTAAGATAAATCTAACCATAGCATGAAACATATGGATCCAAATCAGCCCCTTATGAAGCAACACATAAGCTAGGGTTTAAGCTTCTGTCACTCTAGCAACCCATCATCTACTTATTACTTCCCAATGCCTTCCCCTAGGCCCAAATCATGGTGAAGTGTCATGTAGTCGACGTTCATAAACACCACTAGAGGAAAGACAACATACATCTCATCAAAATATCGAACGAATACCAAGTTCACATGATTACCTATAACAAGACTTCTCCCATGTCCTCAGGAACAAACGTAACTACTCACAAAGCATATTCATGTTCATAATCAGAGGAGTATTAATTATCATTAAGGATCTGAACATATGATCTTCCACCGAATAAACCAACTAGCATCAACTACAAGGAGTAATCAACACTACTAGCAACCCACAGGTACCAATCTGAGGTTTTGAGACAAAGATCGGATACAAGAGATGAACTAGGGTTTGAGAGGAAATGGTGCTAGTGAAGATGTTGGTGGAGATTGACCCCCTCTCGATGAGAGGATCGATGGTGATGATGATGGTGATGATTTCTCCCTCCCGGAGGGATGTTTCCCCGGCAGAACAGCTCTATCGGAGCCCTAGATTGGTTCTGCCCAGGTTCTGCCTCGAGACGGCGGCGGTTCGTCCCGAAAACTTCCTTATGATCTTTTTCAGGGCAAAAGACACCATATAGCAAAAGATGGTCGTCGGGGGCCTGCCAGGTGGCCCACAAGGACGGGGGGGGCGCCCAGGGGGTAGGGCGCGCCCTCCACCCTTGTGGATGGCAGGTGGCCCCCCTCTGGTACTTTCTACACCCAATATTTTTTATTAAATCCAAAATGACTCTCCGTGAAGTTTCAGGACTTTTGGAATTGTGCGGAATAGGTCTATAATATTTGCTCCTTTTCTAGCCCAGAATTCCAGCTGTCAGCATTCTCCCTCTTCATGTAAACCTTGTAAAATAAGAGAGAAAAGGCATAAGTATTGTGCCATAATGTGTAATAACAGCCCATAATACAATAAATATTGATATAAAAGCATGATGCAAAATGGACGTATCAACTCCCCCAAGATTAGACCTCGTTTGTCCTCAAGCGAAAGCCGAAATTGAAAAATATGTCCACATGTTTAGAGATAGAGGTGTCGATAAAATAAAATACCGACATGAGGGCATCATAATCATCTTTAGAACATCAACATATATTTTCATATAATTTCTTATGGTAAAGTAAAAATTCGTTGACAAGGCGAAGTATGAATCAAAACCTTCATTGAAAACTAACAAACCATGATCTTAGTCAATGAAACAATTGCAATTTATCATAACATCAGAAAGAGTCAATATAAGAGCTTTTTAGCAAGTCCACATACTCAACTATCATTTAGTCTTTCACAATTGCTAACACTCACACGATACTTATGGGTCCAAAGCTTCAATCAGAAATAGAAAGATAGGGGCTTATAGTTTCGCCTCCCAACCTTTTACCTCAACGGTAATGTCAACAATAATACTTTATGATAACCTACATCCGAGTGGATATATATATCCGGATCTCTCCAACACATAGTGCTTGCCAAAGGAAAAAGTGTAAAAAGGAAAGGCACACCGACTCTTGTATAAGGGTAGAAGATAAAAGTAAAAGATAGGCCCTTCATAGAGGGAAGCAGAGGTTGTCATGCGCTTTTATGGTTGGATGCACAAAATCTTAATGCAAAAGAATGTCACTTTATATTGATGCTTATGATAAGGACCTTTATTATGCAGTCCGTCGCTTTTATTTCTTCCATATCACAAGTTCGTATAAAGCCTATTTTCTTCATACTAATATATCTACATATTTAGAGATCAATTTTTATTGCTTTCACCGATGGCAACTTACTTGAAGGATATTACTCAATCCATAGGTAGGTATGGTGGACTCTCATGGAAAAAGTGGGTTTAGGGATGTTTGGAAGCACAAGTAGTATTTCTACTTGGTGCAAAGAATTTAGCTAGCATGAGAGGGAAAGGCAAGCTCAACATGTTGGAGGATCCATGACAATATAACTTCTATTCGGATATAATAAAATATAACCCATTATGTTGTCTTCCTTGTCCAATTTTATCTTCTTAGCATGTCATATTTGAATGAGTGCTCACAATTACAAAAGATGTCCAAGATATAATATTTATATGTGAAGCCTCTCTTTCTTTATTACTCCCTCCGTTTCTTTATATAAGGTGTATATTTTTTTTGATAAAATTCCAGAATGTAAGGTGCATTTCTTCTAATTCCTCATAATTCCCTTGTTAGCCTTCCAGAAAAAGGAAAGTATCTCTCTCCGGATTGTCTCTATCTCTCCTTGTAGCAAAAGAAGGAAACTATCTCTATGTCGATTGCATGTATCTCTTACTTTCCTAGACTAATTGGTTTACTTGCCACTAACCAATAAATTTTCCAAGGGTAATTTCGTCATAACACGTCTATACTTATGTGCCTTGGTCATCGTGCCGAAAATAATACACCTTAGATAAAGGAATGGAGGGAGTACTTCCTATTAATTGCAACAATGACCAAAACTATGTTTGTCAACTCCTAACAAATTTTATTCATCATACTCTTTATATGTGAAGTTATTACTCTCCATAAGATCAATATATGATCTTTATTTCTTTTTATTCTTTCTTTTATTCCCTCAAGATCATAGCAAGAAAGCAAAGCCCTCAAATCAAAACTACTCTTTATTATATATAACTCACAGACTCGATTGCATAGATGGAGATCAAAACAAAACTCAAAACTATATCATACTAAAACTTTATTCTACTAGATCAAGATATAACCGAAAGGATCGAACTAAGAAAAACGATAAAAGTAAAGGTGTGATGGGGATACGATACCGGGCACCTCCCCCAAGCTTGGCAGTTGCCAAGGGGAGTGCCCACACCCATGTATTTATGTCTCCTTCTTCGGAGGTGGTGATGTGATATTCTTGGCGATGATACCCTTCAGGATACGATTCTCTTCCTCGAGCTTATTAATTTGCTTCTTAAGTTCCATTACTTCCTTGCGAAGTTTACCCGTGGTGGCTAGAGCTCCATTCACCAATGGATGTTTCATAGCTGCGGGAGAAAAGGCAACACTCTTTTTCATATTTTCATAAGAGAGAAATCTAGCATTGGGAGGAATGACCGAATTTGGTATTGCTAAGCTCTGAAGTTCCTCCAACGTGAATCTGGTTTGAAGACGAGAGGTGACTTCTTGATCCGCCTCCATCTCTTCCTCCGTTGATTACCCGAAGTGGTCAGCTTCGCTGTATGCTCTTGGGCCAGGTGTCGGGTGAGATACATGACTCTCCCTGACCACCTCTTGCGAAGACATCTTGCTCTAAATCTGCTGCAGAAACAACTCAAAACGGAAACAGATGATGTTGTCGTGGTACGGTGGTCAAAACCTTCGGGATATTATATAATGAATTTTTACCGACCAAAAGAAGTATTGTGCAAGAAAACGGAGTCCGGAAGGCACAAGAGGTGGCCACAAGGTCGGGGGGCGCGCCCAGGGGGTAGGGCGCGCCTTCCACCCTTGTGGTTGCCTCGTGTCTCTTTCAGACTACTTTTAATTTTCCTAACTTTTTAAATATTCCAAAATGGAGAAAAATTATCATCGGAAACATTTTGGAGTCGGTTTATTTACCGTACCACATACCTATTCCTTTTTCGGAGTCTGAAACGTTCTGGAAAGTGTTCCTTATGTACTCCTCAAGTGTTACGGTGTCAATTATATTGGTCTCAACATTTATGGGAGTACCTGAGATATAATGTTTGATTCTTTGACCATTTACCACCTTCGGATTTGTGCCTTCGGTGTTATTGATTTTTATGGCACCGGATCGATAGACCTCCTTCATAATGTAAGGACCTTCCCATTTAGAGAGAAGCTTTCTTGCAAAAAGTCTTAAACGTGAGTTGTATCCTCTTGTCATGCCATCTTTTAACCTTTTCTTTAAACAACTTGGCATTCTCATAGGGTTGGGTTCTCCATTCATCAAGCGAACTGATGTCAAATAACCTCTTCTCATCGACAAGTTTGAAATCATAATTGAGCTCTTTAATAGCCCAATACGCCTTATGTTCTAGTTCAAGAGGTAAGTAGCAAGCCTTTCCATAAACCATTTTATACGGAGACATACCCGTAGGGTTTTTATAAGCAGTTCTATAAGCCCATAATGCATCATCAAGTTTCTTAGACCAATTTCTAGATCTATTAACAGTCTTTTGCAAGATCAATTTAATGTCTCTATTGCTCAATTCTACTTGACCACTAGACTGAGGATGATATGGAGATGCAATTCTATGGTTAACATCATACTTCGCAAGCAATTTACGGAAAGCACCATGAATAAAATGTGAACCACCATCAGTCATCAAATATCTAGGGACTCCAAACCTCGAAAAAATAACTTCTTTAAGCATCTTAATAGAAGTGTTATGATTAGCACTACTAGTTGGAATAGCTTCTGCCCAGTTAGTAACGTAATCAACAGCAACTAAAATATGTGTATACCCATTAGAGGAAGGAAAAGGTCACATATAATCAAAGCCCCAAACATCGAATGGTTCAATAACAAGTGAATAATTCATAGGCATTTCCTGATGTCTACTAATATTACCAATTCTCTGGCATTCATCACAAGACAAGACAAACTTGCGAGCATCCTTGAATAGAGTAGGCCAATAAAAACCAGATTGCAATACCTTATGTGCAGTTCTATCTCCAGTGTGGTGTCCTCCTTAAGACTCGAAGTGGCACTTGCGTAGGATATGTTCCTGTTCATGCTCAGGTACACAACATCTAATAACACCATCTACTCCTTCTTTATAAAGGTGTGGGTCATCCCAAAAGTAATGTCTTAAATCATAGAAAAACTTTTTATTTTGCTGGTATGTGAAACTAGGTGGTATAAATTTAGCAACAATGTAATTAGCATAATCAGCATACCATGGAGTATTATGAGAAGCATTTATGACAGCTAATTGTTCATCAGTAAAGCTATCATCAATAGGAAATGGGTCATCAAGAACATTTTCTAACCTAGACAAGTTATCTGCAACGGGTTCTCAGCTCCCTTTCTATCAATAATATGCAAATCAAATTCTTGTAGCAAGAAGACCCATCTAATAAGCCTAGGTTTAGCATCTTTCTTTTCCATAAGATATTTAATAGCAGCATGATCAGTGTGAACAGTTACTTTGGAATCAACAATATAAGATCTGAACTTATCACAAGCAAAAACAACTGCTAAAAATTCTTTTTCAGTAGTAGCATAATTTGTCTAGGCACTGTCTAGTGTTTTACTAGCATAATGAATAACATTTAATTTCTTATCAACTCTTTGCCCTAGAACAACCCCAATAGCATAATCTCTAGCATCACACATAATTTCAAAGGGTAAATTCCAATCAGGTGGTTGAACAATAGGAGCAGAAATCAAGGCTTTCTTAAGTATTTGTGAAATTCTTCTACACAATCATCATCAAAAACAAAAGGAACATCTTTTTGCAAGACATTAGTGAGAGGCCTAGAAATTTTATAGAATTCTTTAATAAACCTCCTATAGAAACCAGCATGACCAAGGAAACTTCTTATACCTTTGATATCTTTAGGACACGACATCTTTTCAAAAGCATCTACTTTAGCTTTATCAACTTCAATACCTCTTTCAGAAATTTTATGCCCCAAGACAATACCTTCATTAACCATAAAGTGGCACTTCTCCCAATTCAATACAAGATTAGTTTCTTCACATCTCTGCAAAACTCGATCAAGGTTGCTTAAGCAATCATCAAAATAAGTTCCGTAAACAGAGAAATCATCCATGAAAACCTCAACAATCTTTTCACAAAAATCAGAGAATATAGCAGTCATACATCTTTGAAAGGTAGCGGGTGCATTGCATAAACCAAAATTCATACGTATATAAGCAAAGGTACCTAAAGGACAAGTAAAAGTGGTCTTTTCCTGATCATCTTTTGACACGGGTATTTGAGAAAAACCAGAATAACCATCTAGAAAGCAAAAATGTGTATGTCTGGATAATCTTCCTAGCATTTGGTCAAAAAAAAAAAGGTAGAGGGTAATGATCTTTCTTAGTAGCTTTGTTTAATTTGCGAAAATGAATTACCATTCTATAACCTGTAACAATTCTTTGTGGGATCAATTCATTCTTATAATTAGGAACAATAGTAATCCCTTCCTTCTTAGGGACACAATGAATAGGACTTACCCACTTACTATCAGCAATAGGATAAATTATACCTGCCTCTAGAAGCTTTAGTATTTAATTTCTTACCACTTCTTTCATCTTGGGATTTAACCGTCATTGGTGATCACCAACTAGTTTAGCATCATTCTCCAAATTAATTGTGTGCTGACATAGACTGGACTAATGCCCTTAAGATCATCAAGAGTATATCCAATAGCGGCACGGTGCTTCTTCAGAGTTTTCAATAAGTTCTTTTCTTCATGCTCTGAAAGGTTAGCACTAATAATAATAGGATATATCTTCTTTTCATCGAGATAAGCATATTTCAAAGTATCCGGTAATTGTTTAAGCTCAAACACGGGATCACCCTTGGGTGGAGGAGGATCCCCAATGATTTCAATAGGCAAATTGTGTTTCAAAATAAGCCCTTGATTGAAGAATATTTCATCTATTTCCCTTCTTTCATTCATAGACATACCATTTTCGTGGTCTAGCAAATATTGTTCTAAAGGATCAGTAGGAGGCACGGCAATAGAAGAAAGTCCAATAATTTCACCCTTACTAGGCAATTTTTTATCACGGGGTTGTCTATGAAATTAAGAGAAATTATAATCATGAAACATATCCCCTAAACCAACAGTAACAATATCTTTCTCGCAGTCTATTTTAGCATTAACAGTATTCAAGAAGGGTCTACCAAATATAATGGGACAAAAGTCTTCTTGTGGGGAAGCAAGAACAAGAAAATCAGCAGGATATTTTATCTTCCCACACAAGACTTCAACATCTCTAACAATCCCAATTGGTGATATAGTATCTCTATTGGCAAGCTTAATAGTAACATCAATATCTTCTATCTCAGCAGGTGCCATATCATTCATAATTTCTTTATATAAGGAAAAAAGGAATTGCACTCACACTAGCACCCACATCACATAAGCCATGATAACAATGATCTCCAATTTTAACAGAAACAACAGGCATGCCAACAACAGGTCTATATGTTTATCTTTACTATCGGGTTTAGAGATTCTAGCAACTTCATCACAGAAATAAATAACATGCCCATCAATATTATTGACCAAGAGATCTTTAAGCATAGCTATAATAGGTTCAAATTTAATTTGCTCAGAGGGTGTAGGTGTTCTAGTATAACTCTTACGAACCACAGTTGAAGCTTTAGCATCATCCTTTATTCTAAAAGGACAAGGTGCTTTCTCAATATAAGCGGTAGGAACAATAGGATCAACATTATAAGTAGTAGTTTCTTCTTCAACTTTAATAGGTTCTACTACTTTAACTTCAATGGGAGGATGATATCTAAACCACTTCTCCTTAGGGAGATCAACATGAGTAGCAAATGATTCACAGAAAGAAGCTACTATCTCAGAGTCAAGTCCATATTTAGTGCTAAAATCACAAAAAGCATCGGTATCCATAAAAATTTAACACAATCAAACTTAAGGTTTATACTTGACTCCTTACCTTCATCGAGGTCCCAATATTCAGAGTTGCATTTAATTCTTTCCAATAAATCCCATTTGAATTCAATATCCTTCTTCATATAAGAACCAGTTCAAGAAGTATCAAGCATGGATCGATCATTATGAGAAAGTCGGGCATAAAAATTTTGAATAATAATTTCTCTTGAGAGCTCATGATTGGGGCATGAATATAACATTGACTTAAGCCTCCCCCAAGCTTGAGTGATACTTTCTCCTTCATGAGGCCAAAAATTATATATATATATATATATATATATATATATATATATATATATATATATATATATATAGTTCCGATCATGATGAACCAGATGCATAGGATAAAACTTCTGATGAAATTCCAATTTCAATCGGTTGTAGTTCCATGATCCAATATCATCACATAGCCTATACCATGTCAATGCCTTCTCCTTCAAAGATAAAGGGAAGACCTTATTCTTCACTTCATCCTCGGGCAAACCTGCAAGATTAAAAAATCCACAAACTTCATCCACATAGATTAGATGCATATCACGATGTAATGTTCCATCTCCTCTCTAAGGATGAGCTAGCAGTTTCTCTATCATACCCGACGGAATTTCATAATAAATATATTCAGTAAGTGTAGTAGGTTGAGGAGCAACTCTTTGCTCTTCCTGTCGAGGTGAAGATACCCCGAACAAGCCCCTCAAAGGATTATTTTCAATAGTAACAAGTGACCGTAAATTTCAGCACACTATATAAATGTTTCCTTACCAAATTCCACTTACCAAAGGCACTTCACTCCCCGGCAATGATGCCAGAATAGAGTCTTGATGACCCAAAATTATAGGGGATCTGTCGTAGTCCTTTCGATAAGTAAGAGTGTTGAACCCAACAAGGAGCAAAAGGAAATGACAAGCAGTTTTCAGCAAGGTATTCTCTACAAGCACTGAAATTATCGGTAACAGATAGTTTTGTGATAGAGTAATTCGTAACGAGTAACAAGTAACAAAAGTAAACAAGGTGCAACAAGGTGGACCAATCCTTTTGGTAGCAAAGGACAAGCCTGGACAAACTATTATAAAAAGCAAAGCGCTCCCGAGAACACATGGGAATTACTGTCAAGCTAATTTTCATCATGCTCATATGATTCACCTTCCCTACTTTGATGATTTGATATGTGGGTGGACCGGTGCTTGGGTGCTCCCCTTCCTTGGAAAAGCCTCCCACTTATGATTGACCCCTCCCGCAAGCATCCGCAACTATGAAAGAAGAATTAAGATAAATCTAACAATAGCATGAAACATATGGATCCAAATCAGCCCCTTACGAAGCAACGCATAAACTAGGGTTCAAGCTTCTGTCACTCTAGCAACCCATCATATACTTATTACATCCCAATGCCTCCCCCTAGGCCCAGATCATGGTGAAGTGTCATGTAGTCAACGTTCAAATAACACCACTAGAGGAAAGACAACATACATCTCATCAAAATATCAAACGAATACCAAATTCACATGATTACTTATAACAAGACTTCTCTCGTGTTCCCAGGAACGAATGTAACTACTCACAAAGCATATTCATGTTCATAATCAGAGGAGTATTAATTATCAATAAGGATCTGAACATATGATCTTCCACCGAATAAACCAACTAGCATCAACTACAAGGTGTAATCAACACTACTAGCAACCCACATGTACGAATCTGAGGTTTTGAGACAAAGATTGGATACAAGAGATGAACTAGGGTTTGAGAGGAGATGCTGCTGGTGAAGATGTTGGTGGAGATTGACCCCCTCTCGGTGAGAGGATCGATGGTGACCATGATGGTGATGATTTCCCCCTCCCGGAGGGATGTTTCCCCGGCAGAACAGCTCTGCTGGAGCCCTAGATTGGTTCTGCCCAGGTTTCGCCTCGAGATGGCGGCGCTGCATCCCGAAAGCTTCCTTATGATTTTTTAGGCAAAAGACACCATATAGCAGAAGATGGGCGTCGGGGCCTGCCATATGGCCCACAAGGATGGGGGGCGTGCCCAGGGGGGTAGGGCGCGCCCTCCACCCTTGTGGATGGTAGGTGGCCCCCCTCTGGTACTTTCTTCGCCCAATATTTTATTAAATCTAAAATGACTCTTCGTGAAGTTTTAGGACTTTTGGAGTTGTGCAGAATAGGTCTCTAATATTTGCTCCTTTTCCAGCCCAGAATTCCAGCTGTCGGCATTCTCCCTCTTCATGTAAACCTTGTACAATAAGAGAGAAGAGGCATAAGTATTGTGCCATAATGTGTAATAACAGCCCATAATGCAATAAATATTGATATAAAAGAATGATGCAAAATGTACGTATCAGTGGCTAGCAGGGGCACGGCTGGGCGCCACAGGCGGGTGCAGGGACCGGGCGCGGTCATAGAGCGGCGTGCGCGGCCGCGAACACGGCCAGCGTCGCGAGGAGCATGACCACAACACGACGACCGCGAGCTCGCGGGAGCTCGGGAATGGGGCGGTTCGGTGGCCTACGGTAGGAGGAAGAAGAAGGGGGTGAGGAGGGGCTCACGATGCGGCGATAGGGATAGGCAGCATGCCCGAGGAGGCAGGATGGCGTCAGAGCAGCGATGGGGGCGACGGCTCATGCGGGGGGCGCTCCCAGTGGCCGTAGCGGATGAAGCGGCTATGTCGGGTATGCGCAAGAGAGGAACAGGAGTGAGGGAAGGGGAGGAGAGGGGGCTAGGGTTCGCCCGGGTGGCACTTGTAGGGCGCTAGGGGGTGGATGGTCGCCACGCCCGGCCATCGCCGGTAGATGGGCGGCACGATCCCCCCTGCTCCTGTAGCGAGGAGGGGGGTGAAGTGAGGTGGGTTGGTTGGCCCCTCTGGCTAAAGCCCAGAGGGGGCTTTTGTTCTTTTCCTTTTTTAAAAAAATCTCTTTTTATTATTCCTATTCTTTTGAAAACCAACATAGTTTTATTAAATACAAAACTTGCACCTAAAATATTATTATAAATCAGGATGCTGCCACAATAAGTTTAGTAGTTAAATAAATTAGTTTAGCATTTTTATAAATCAAAAGGCATTTAAATAATTGCTTTAGCCACTGTTTTAATTATTTTAGGGCATTAAACCACTTTACAAAAATGTTGGTTGACCATCACAATTAGTTATGGCATATTTACCACATGATGAACATTTTAGTTTTATAGTTTGATGAAATAATTTTTTGACTTTATTTAAATTTGAAAATGGCTTGATTTTTATCAAGTGGCAATTTGGCTTTGTTTAAACTTGATGACATGGCACCATTAGTGTGAGGTCACTGTAGCATGATACTTGGGGTGTAACAAGGGTGATGCAGCAAAGTAGAGATAAGTATTTCTCTCAGTCTGAGAACCAAGGTATCAACCCAGTAGGAAAACCAATCAAGATCTCGTTAATGGCACCTACACACAAAAGAACAAATACTTGCATCCAACGCGATAAAGGGGTTGTCAATCCCTTCAACGATTACTTGCAAGGATTAACTGATAATGGTAGATATACAAATAAAGCAAAATAAAACGCAGCAAAGTATTTTTTTCTTTTATCGATGGTAAAGAATAGAGCCGGGGGCCATAGTTTTCACTAGAGGCTTCTCTCTCGATAGAAAGCATACGGTGGGTAAAAATTTACTGTTGGGCAATTGATTGAAAAGCGCATAGTTATGACGATATCTAAGGCAATGATCATGAATATAGGCATCACGTCCGAGACAAGTAGACCGACTCCTGCGTGCATCTTCGACTATTACTCCACCCATGAACGCTATCCAGCATGCATCTAGCGTATCAAGTTAATAAAAACTGAGTAATACTTTAAGCAAGATGACATGATATAGAGAGATAGATCCAAGCAATATGAATAAACCCCATCTTTTTGTTCTTACTCGCAACAATACAAATATGTGTCATGTCCCTTCCAGTCACATGGATTGAGCACGGCAAGATTGAACCCATCACAAAGCACCTCTCACATTGCAAGAAAAATCAATCTAGTTGGCCAAACCAAATCAATAGATCAGAGAGAAATACAAAGATATAAGAATCGTGCATAAAAGAGTTCAAAGAAGACTCAAATAATATTCATAGATAATCTGATCATAAGTGTTGGGGAACGTAGCATGCAATTTCAAAAAAAATCCTACGCTCACGCAAGATCTATCTAGGAGATGCATAGCAACGAGAAGGGAGAGTGTGTCCACGTACCCTCGAAGACCGAAAACAGAAGTGTTAGGTTAACGCGGTTGATGTAGTCGAACGTCTTCATGATCCTACCGATCCAAGTACCGAATGTACGGCACATCTGTGTTCAGCACACGTTCAGCTCGATGACGTCCCTCGAACTCTTGATCCAGCAGAGGGTCGAGGGAGAATTCTGTCAGCACGACGGTGTGGTGACGGTGTTGGTGATGTGATCCGCTCAGGGCTTCGCCTAAGCACTACGACGTTATGACCGGAGGAGTAAACTGTGGAGGGGGGCACCGCACACGGCTAAGAACAATTGATGTACTATGGGGTGCCCCCTGCCCCCGCATATAAAGGAGGGGAGGAGGAGGCCGGCGCCCTAGGGGCGCGCCAACTGTGGGGAGTCCTACTAGTTCTCCCAAGTCCTAGTAGGATTCCCCTTTCCTTTCCGGAGTAGGAAAGAGGGAAAGGGAGAGGGAGTAGAAAAGGGCAAGGGGGGAGCCGCCCCCACCCCTAGTCCAATTCAGACTCAATGGGGGGCGCCACCTCCCTTGGCGTGCCTCCTCTTCTCCCCTATGGCCCAATAAGGCTCATTACTTCCCCGAGGGGTTCCGGTAACCCCTCGGTACTCCGAAAAATATCTGAATCACTCCGAAACCATTCCGGTGTCCGAATATAACCTTCCAAAATATCAATATTTACCTCTCAAGCATTTCAAGACTCCTCGTCATGTCTGTGATCTCATCCGGTACTCCGAACAAACTTCGGTCACCAAAACACAAAACTCATAAGACAAATCGTCATCGAACGTTAAGTGTGCGGACCCTACGGGTTCGAGAACTATGTAGACATGACCGAGACACATCTCCGGTCAATAACCAATAGCAGAACCTGGATGCTCATATTGGTTCCTACATATTCTACGAAGATCTTTATCGGTCAAAGCGCATAACAACATACGTCATTCGTTTTGTCATCGCTATGTTACTTGCCCGAGATTCGATCGTCGGTATCATACCTATTTCAAACTCGTTACTGGCAAGTCTCTTTACTCGTTTCGTAATGCATCATCCGTAGCTACTAATTAGTCACATTGCTTGCAAGGCTTATAGTGATGTGCATTACCAAGAGGGCCCAGAGATACCTCTCCGATACTTGGAGTGAAAAATCCTAATCTCAATCTATGCCAACCCAACAAACACCTTTGGAAACACCTGCAGAGCATCTATATAATCACCTAGTTACGTTGTGACGTTTGATAGCACACAAGGTGTTCCTCCGGTATTCGGGAGTTGCATAATCTCATAGTCAAAGGAACATGTATAAGTCATGGAGAAAGCAATAGCAATAAAATTTAATGATCATAATGCTAAGCTAACGGATGGGTCTTGTCCGTCACATCATTCTCTAATGATGTGATCTCGTTCATCAAATAACAACACATGTCTATGGTCAGGAAACTTAACCATGTTTGATGAATGAGCTAGTCAAGTAGAGGCATACTAGGGACACTCAGTTTTGTCTATGTATTCACACATGTACTAAGTTTCCGGTTAATACACTTCTAGCATGAATAATAAACATTTATAATGATATAAGGAAATATAAATAACAACTTTATTATTGCCTCTAGGGCATATTTCCTTCAGTCGCCCACTCGCACTAGAGTTAATAATCTAGATTCCAAAGTAATGATTCTAACACCCATGGAGTCTTGGTGCTGATCATGTTTTGCTCGTGGAAGAGGCTTAGTCAATGGATCTGCAACATTCAGATCCGTACGTATTTTGCAAATCTCTATGTCTCCCTCCTTGACTTGATCGCGGATGGAATTGAAGCATCTCTTTATGTGTTTGGTTCTCTTGTGAAATCTGGATTCCTTCGTCAAGGCAATTTCTCCAGTATTGTCACAAAAGATTTTCATTGGACCCAATGCAATAGGTATTACACCTAGACTACTTCATTTGCTGCTTCCGAAGCAGCTATGTACTCCGCTTCACACGTAGATCCTGCCATGACGCTCAGCTTGGAACTGCACCAACTAAAAGCTCTACCATTCAATATAATACGTATCTGGTTTGTGACTTAGAGTCATCCGGATCAGTGCTAAAGCTTGCATCGACACAACCATTTATGACAAGCTCTTTGTCACCTCCATAAACGAGAAACATATCCTTAGTCCTTTTCGGGTATTTCAGGACCGCGGTCCAGTGATCCACTCCTGGATTACTTTGGTACCTCCCTGCTAAACTTATAGGAAGGCACACATCAGGTCTAGAATATAGCATTGCATACATGATAGAACCTATGGCTGAGGCATAGGGAATGACTTTCATTTTCTCTCTATCTTCTGCACTGGTTGGGCATTGAGTCTGATTCAACTTCAACCTTGTAACACAGGCAAGAACCCTTTCTTTGACTGATTCATTTTTAACTTCTTCAAAACTTTATCAAGGTATGTGTTTTGTGAAAGTCCAATTAAGCGTCTTGATCTATCTCTATAGATCTTGTTGCCCAATAAATAAGCAGCTTCACCAAGGTCTTTCATGAAAAATTCTTATTCAAGTATCCTTTTATGCTATCTAGAAATTATATATTATTTCCAATCAACAATATGTCATCCACATATAATATTATAAATGCTACAGAGCTCCCACTCACTTTCTTTTAAATACAGGCTTCTCCAAAAGTCTGTATAAAACCATATGCTTTGATCACACTATCAAAGCGTATATTCCAACTCCGAGAGGCTTGCAACATTCCATAAATGGATCGCTGGAGCTTGCATACTTTATTAGCACCTTTAGGATCGACAAAACCTTCTAGTTGCATCATATACAACTCTTCTTTATGAATCCATTAAGGAATGCAGTTTTGACATCCATTTCCCAAATTTCATAATCATAAAATGCGGCAATTGCTAACATGATTCAGAAAAACTTAAGCATCGCTACGGGTGAGAAGGTCTCATCGTAGTCAACTCCTTGAACTTGTCTAAAACCTTTCGCAACAAGTCGAGCTTTGTAGATAGTAACATTACCGTCAACGTCAGTCTTCTTCTTGAAGATCCATTTATTCTCTATGGCTAGCCGATCATCGGGCAAGTCAACCAAAGTCCATACTTTGTTCTCATACATGACCACTCTAAGATTTCATGGCCTCAAGCCATTTGGTGGAATCTGGGCTCATCATCGCTTCCTCATAGTTCATAGGTTCGTCATGGTCTAGTAACATGACTTCCAGAACAGGATTACCTTACCACTCTGGTGCGGACCGTACTCTGGTTGACCTATGAGGTTCGGTAGTAACTTGATCTGAAGTTTCATGATCATCATCATTAACTTCCTAATAATTGGTGTAGGCATCACTAGAACTGATTTCTATGATGAACCATTTTCCAATTCGAGAGAAGGTACAACTACCTCATCAAGTTCTACTTTCCTCCCACTCACTTCTTTCGAGAGAAACTCCTTCTCTAGAAAGGATCAATTCTTAGCAACGAATATCTTGCCTTCGGATCTGTGATAGAAGGTGTATCCAATAGTTTCCTTTGGGTATCCTATGAAGACACATTTCTCCGATTTGGGTTCGAGCTTATCAGGTTGAAGCTTTTTCACATAAGCATCGCAGCCCCAAACTTTAAGAAATGACAACTTAGGTTTCTTGCCAAACCACAGTTCATATGGTGTCATCTCAATGGATTTAGATGGTGCCCTATTTAACGTGAATGCAACCGTCTCTAAAGCATAACCCCAAACGATAGCGGTAAATCGGTCATAGACATCATAGATCGCACCATATCTAATAAAGTACGGTTACGACATTCAGACACACCATTACGCTGTGGTGTTCCACGTGGCGTGAGTTGCGAAACTATTCCACATTGTTTCAAATGAAGACGAAACTCATAACTCAAATATTCACATCCACGATCAGATCGTAGAAACTTTATTTTCTTGTTACGATGATTTTCCACTTCACTCTAAAATTCTTTGAACTTTTCAAATGTTTTAGACTTATGTTTCATCAAGTAGATATACCCATATCTGCTCAAATCATCTGTGAAGGTCAAAAAATAACGATACCCACCGCGAGTCTCAACACTCGTCGGACCGCATACATCAGTATGTATTATTTCCAATAAGTTTGTTGCTCGCTCCATTGTTCCGGAGAACGGAGTCTTAGTCATCTTGCCCATGAGGCATGGTTCGCAAGCATCAAATGATTCATAACCAAGTGATTCCAAAAGTCCATCAACATGGAGTTTCTTCATGTGTTTTACACCAATGTGAGCTAAACGCCAGTGCCATAGATAAGTTGCACTATCATTATTAACTTTGTATCCTTTGGCTTCAATATTATGAATATGTGTATCACTACTATCGAGATTCAACAAAAAATAGACCACTCATCAAGGGTGCATGACCATAAAAGATATTACTCATATAAATAGAACAACCATTATTCTCTGATTTAAATGAATAACCGTCTCGCATCAAATAAGATCCAGATATAATGTTCATGCTCAACGCTGGCACCAAAGAAAAATTATTGAGGTCTAAAACTAATCCCAAAGGTAGATGTAGAGGTAGCGTGCCGACGGTGATCACAACGACTTTGGAACCATTTCCCACGCGCATCGTCACCTCATCCTTAGCCAATCTTCGTTTAATTCGTAGCCCCTGTTTCGAGTTGCAAATATGAGCAACAGAACCACTATCAAATACCCAGGCGCTACTACGAGCATTAGTAAGGTACACATCAATAACATGTATATCAAATATACCTTTCACTTTGCCATCCTTCTTATCCGCCAAATACTTGGGGCAGTTCCGCTTCCAGTGACCAGTCCCTTTGCAGTAGAAGCACTCAATTTCAGGCTTAGGTCCAGACTTGGGCTTCTTCCCGGGAGCAGCAACTTGCTTCCCGTTCTTCTTGAAGTTCCCCTTCTTCCCTTTGCCCTTTTTCTTGAAACTACTGGTCTTGTTAACCATCAATACTTGATGCTCCTTCTTGATTTCTACCTCTGCAGCCTTTAGCATTGCGAAGAGCTCGGGAATTGTCTTTTCCATCCCTTGCATATTATAGTTCATCACAAAGCCTTTATAGCTTGGTGGCAGTGATTGAAGAACTCTGTCAATCAGGAAGATTAACTATCAACAAGATTAACTCCCAACTGAGTCAAGTGGTTATGGTACCCAGACATTCTGAGTATGTGTTCACTGACAGAACTGTTCTCCTCCATCTTGCAGCTATAGAACTTGTTGGAGATTTCATATCTCCCAACTCGGGCATTTGCTTGAAATATTAACTTCAACTCTTGGAACATCTCATATGCTCCATGACGTTCAAAACGTCCTTGAAGTCCCAATTCTAAGCCGTAAAGCATGGCACACTGAACTATCGAGTAGTCATCAGCTTTAGTCTGCCAGACGTTCATAACGTCCGGAGTTTCCTTTGCAGCGGGCCTTGCACCTAGCGGTGCTTTCAGGACGTAATTCTTTTGTGCAACAATGAGGATAATCCTCAAGTTACGAACCCAGTCCGTGTAGTTGCTACCATCATCTTTCAACTTAGCTTTCTCTAGGAATGCATTAAAATTCAAGGGAACGGTAGCACGGGCCATTGATCTACAACAACATAGATATGCAAAAACTATCAGGTACTAAGTTCATGATAAATTAAAGTTCAATTAATCATATTACTTAAGAAATCCCACTTAGATAGACATCCCTCTAGTCATCTAAATGATCATGTGATCCAGATCAACTAAACTATGTCCGATCATCACGTGAGATGGGGTAGTTTTCAATGGTGAACATCTCTATGTTGACCATATCTACTATATGATTCACGTTCGACCTTTCGGTCTCAGTGTTCCGAGGCCATATTTGCATTTTCTAGGCTTGTCAAGTTTAACCCAAGTATTCTGCACGTGCAAAACTGGCTTGCACCCGTTGTATGTGAACGTAGAGCTTATCACACTCGATCATCACGTGGTGTCTCAGCACGACGAACTATAGCAACAATGCATACTCAGGGAGAACACTTATACCTTGAAATTTAGTGAGGGATCATCTTATAATGCTACCGTCGTACTAAGCAAAATAAGATGCATAAAAGATAAACATCACATGCAATCAAAATATGTGACATGATATGGCCATCATCATCTTGTGCCTTTGGTCTCCATCCCCAAAGCATCGTCATGATCTCCATCATCATCGGCTTGACACCTTGATCTCCATCATAGCATCGTTGTCGTCTCGCCAACTATTGCTTCTATGACTATCGCGACCGCTTAGTGATAAAGTAAAGCAATTACATGGCGATTGCATTTCATATAATAAAGCGACAACCATCAGGCTCCTGCCAGTTGCCGATAACTTCTACAAAACATGATCATCTCATACAATAAATTATATCACATCATGTCTTGACCATATCACATCACAACATGCCCTGCAAAAACAAGTTAGACATCCTCTACTTTGTTGTTGCAAGTTTTACGTGGCTGCTACGGGCTTCTAGCAAGAACCGTTCTTGCCTACACATCAAAACCACAACGATTTTTCATCACGTGTGTTGTTTTAACCTTCAACAAGGACCGGCCGTAGTCAAACTCAATTCAACTAAAGTTGGAGAAACAGACACCCGCCAGCCACCTGTGTGCGAAGCACGTCGGTAGAACCGGTCTCATGAACGTGGTCATGTAATGTTGGTCTGGGCTGCTTCATCCAAAAATAACGCCGAATCAAAGTAAGACGTTGGTGGTAAGCAGTATGACTATTATCACCCACAACTCTTTGTGTTCTACTCGTGCATATCATCTACGCATAGACCTGGCTCGGATGCCACTGTTGGGGAACGTACCATGCAATTTCAAAAAAATTCCTACGCGGTTGATGCATAGAAACGAGAGGGGAGAGTGTGTCCATGTACACTCGTAGACCGAAAGCAGAAGCGTTAGGTTAACGCGGTTGATGTAGTCGAACGTCTTCACGATCCAAGTACCGAACGTACGGCACCTCCGTGTTCAGCACACGTTCAGCTCGATGACGTCCCACAAACTCTTGATCCAGCAGAGGGTCGAGGGATTGTTCCATCAGCACAACGGCATGGTGACGGTGTTGATGATGTGATCCGCGTAGGGCTTCGCCTAAGCACTACGACGCTATGACAGGAGGAGGAAACTGTGGAGGGGGGCACGGCACAAAGCTGAGAACAATTGATGTGCTATGGGGTGCCCCCTGCCCCCGTATATAAAGGAGGGGAGGAGGAGGCCGGCCCCTTAGGGGCACGCCAAGTGTGGGGAGTCCTACTAGGACTCCAAAGTCCTAGTAGGATTCCCCTTTCCTTTTCGGAGTAGGAAAGAGGGAAAGGGAGAGGGAGTAGGAAAGGGCAAGGGGGGCGCCGCCCCCTCCCCTAGTCCAATTAGGAATCCATGGGGGCGCGCGCCACCTCCGTTGCCCTGCCTCCTCTTCTCCCCTATGGCCCAATAAGGCCCATTACTTCCCAGGGGGGTTCCGGTAACCCCTCGATACTCCGAAAAATATCTGAATCACTCCGGAACCATTCCGGTGTCCGAATATAACCTTCCAATATATCAATCTTTACCTCTCGACCATTTCGAGACTCCTCGTCATGTCCGTGATCTCATCCGGGACTCCGAACAAACTTCGGTCACCAAAACACATAACTCATAATACAAATCGTCATCAAACGTTAAGCGTGCGGACCCTACGGGTTCGAGAACTATGTAGACATGACCGAGACACGTCTCCGGTCAATAACCAATAGCGGAACCTGGATGCTCATATTGGTTCCTACATATTCTACGAAGATCTTTATCGGTCAAACCGCATAACAACATACGTCATTCCCTTTGTCATCGGTATGTTACTTGCCCGAGATTCGATCGTCGGTATCAGCATACCTAGTTCAATTTTGTTACTAGCAAGTCTCTTTACTCGTTCCGTAATGCATCATCCCATAACTAACTCATTAGTCACATTGCTTGCAAGGCTTATAGTGATGTGCATTACCGAGAGGGCCCAGAGATACCTCTCCGATACTTGGAGTGACAAATCCTAATCTCGATCTATGCCAACCCAACAAACACCTTAGGAAACACCTGTAGAGCATCTTTATAATCACCCAGTTACGTTGTGATGTTTGATAGCACACAAGGTGTTCCTCCGGTATTCGGGAGTTGCATAATCTCATATTCAAAGGAATATGTATGTCATGGAGAAAGCAATAGAAATAAAGCTTAACGATCATAATGCTAAGCTAACGGATGGGTCTTGTCCATCACATCATTCTCTAATGATGTGATCCCGTTCATCAAATGACAACACATGTCTATGGTATGGAAACTTAACCATCTTTGATGAATGAGCTAGTCAAGTAGAGGCATACTAGGGACACTCAGTTTTGTCTATGTATTCACACATGTACTAAGTTTCCGGATAATACGATTCTAGCATGAATAATAAACATTTATCATGATATAAGGAAATATAAATAACAACTTTATTATTGCCTCTAGGGCATATTTCCTTCAATAGGCCCACAATTCATCGGATCCCGACGAACACACCGCGAAATAAGATTACGTCGAATAGATCTCCAACAACATCGAGGAGAACATTGTATTGAAGATCGGAGAGAGAGAAGAAGTCATCTAACTACTAGCTATGGGCTCGTAGGTCTGTGGTCAACTACTCACACATCATCGGAATGGCAGCAAGGTTGATGTAGAAGCCCTCCGTGATCGAATCCCCCTCCGGCAGAGAACTGGAAAAGGCCTTCAGATGGGATCTTGTTGGAATAAAAACTTGTGGTGGCGAAAAAAGTGTATTGTGTGGCTCTCTGGTATACGAGGAATATTTGAGAATTTATAGAAGTGGAATTAGGGTTGGAGGTGCCATAGTGGGGCCCACAAGCCTAGGGGCGCCACCCCTGGGGCGCCACCCCTGGGGCGCGCCTCCCGAGCTTGTCGCCACCTCGTGGCTCCCCTGGACTTATCCTAAAGGTTCTAGGGTCTTTTATGGTCCAGAAAAAATCTTCAAAAAGTTTCATGACATTTGGACTCGGTTTGGTATTGATTTTCTGAAAAGCCAAAAGCAAGCAAAAAAAAGGCAACTGGCATTTGGCACTAGCTTAATAGGTTAGTCCCAAAAATGATATAAAATAGCATATTAGTGCATATAAAACATCCAAGATTGATCATATAATAGCATGGAATAATCAAAAATTATAGATACGTTGGAGACGTATCACTTGCTGATTTACAATTTCCGGCGCTGCAACCCTAGCAGTGCAATAAATGTCTCAAATATATCAAGATGGTCCGAAAAATGCAGGGGCCTGACACGTGTCTTCGGCTGAGGAGGTCTAGAAGTTTGGAGGCGAATCGAGCAATAGGATCCGCACTTCCTTCACAAACCGGATACGTTCCCTCACAATACCGAGAGACTAGCTCAGAGATGGTGCGGTTTACAAGCGGCCTCAGGGGTTGTGGCGGGCTATAGGCTAGCAACTAGTAGTTGCTGCACGACGCGATGTACTAGACCAGTGCCATGATGCGGGCTGCGTCGTTGAGACCTGCGAGAGCTCATCGTGGCTGCTGCTGAAAATTAGCTCTTATACAGACGAAATAATATATTTAATTAAATTAATAAAAAGCGCCGGCATCCATCATTAGGAATATGGACTGTCACTATCGACCTTCTCCGTCCAGAACAAGTGAAGATTCATAGTAAGAGTCTATATCCTTAACAAGAGTCTAATGAAGACCGAACATTGCTTGTTCTGGACTATCCAACTATTTAAACCGGTCCTGATGGTTGTGGTTAAGTGAGGTGGGACTAAACTTAGCTCCCACATAGATGAAAAAGAGAAAATTAATAAGGCAAGTAAACAAGGCTTTGCCGAGGGCTAATTCATGAGCGATTGGCAAAGCGGCGCCACCGTCAAAGCGACGTCAACCACTGTCGGACTTGCCATGTGGCTACCCTTTCCCGTGTGGTCTCGGTTGGCTCTCGGCAAATATATCGTTTGCCGAGTGTGCTTTTTCACTTTGTATCACCAAACGATAGGGTTTACCATGCGGCAGTTGTTGCTGAGTATACCTCTCGGCTTACTTTTCTTTGCCGAGAGCCCGTGATTTGGCACTCGGCGAAGATCCTGGCACTCGGCGTATGAGGAAATTCCAGTAGTGAGTACATTAGCTGACCATAACTCCATAAGTAGCACAATTACAAGGTGAGACTAAACTTGACTCTCAAAAGAAACGAAAAAAAAATCAAACTCCCAACAGATTTGGAAACAGCAGGGAAAACCTTCTGCGGGGCAAAACCATTTCTATTACCAAATCTAAAGCTACACGGATCTAACTCCGCTGCAGTGGGATTGCACTTGGGAGTCCAACCCACATGAAAGTAACTTATTATGGAGTACAAACAATAGAATAAGTCGTTCTTAGTTTGAATTCTGCTGTATTATTAAACACGTAAAGAAATTTAGTTTGAATTATGTTTTATTATTTATACCATGAAAAAACTTTTATTAGAACTCTGTTGCATTATTGAACACATGTGATACATGCATTGTTTTACATATAGAAGTAGAAATAAGTGCAAGATCGATTGGAGAAGTGGAAGAACCTACAAACTGATCTTGGTAGTAGTAAGAGATGCTACAAGTTCATGTTTAGATCTGATGTTCTATGATGCAAGAGCCAAATTGTTCTATCTATATCATGTTTCGACGTGATGTGAAATGAATTGTTCTATGAATTAAGTTTTGTTGACAAACTTTGAAAAGCCAAATTAATATGTGGTTGTGTCTAAAATTTAATATGAACCACCTAGAACTAGATTTGGAAAATCCAAATTTGTCGTAGTGTCTAAAATTTAAAATGCATTATATTTTAAATTTTAGTGGTGTAGATAGAGCTAAGGATCACAAGCAGGTTTCATTCAAAATTTCAGTTAAACATAACAAGCAAGTTTCATTCAAATCTTAGGATTTGGACAATGTGAACGAAACTAATTCAAAAACATAAACCCTAACTAACTACTCTCCCCATCGCTCCCGCTCCCGCAGAGGTTAATGACTCTGCCGTCACCATCTTCTGCGTCGTCGTCCACATTGTCGTCGTTGTCGTTATCGTCGGTGCCGTGGAAATAGCTGAAGAATTCTTTCGCGTTCACGGTCGAATTCGCCAGTGTCTCCACCAAGTACCTCAACGCTCATCAGCCAGGTCTTCGGCCGAGTGCTTTGGTGATCGTCAGTCATGTGGCCTGATATCCGACTGATAGGACTCAGTGTTGTCTCATGCCACCTTCCTTATTCCTGGTGGGTTGTCAATAGAGCCCCTTGGCCCATTACCTTATGGGCCATATTTTATATGAGTCTAGGGCCTCCAGTGGGCCAATCGTATACTTGGGCCTACCCCGTATTTGTAACCCCGACACTTTGTCGAAGAGCACGCTGTTTCCTGGCATCCTTGAAATAGTTCAAAAAAATTCCCATGGCTTTGTATGACAAATTCAAGGCACCATGTCAAGTTGTTTTGGTTTTCGACAAATTATGCATTTTCTGAAGTTTTCTCGGACAAACACGACGAATAAATGGTCAGACGTGCCGCAACTTGCATACCATGTCGGAAATCATTCAAACCTGGCATGGGTTCCTTGTATGTCCATGTCAGACAGCTGCAAGAAGTTGGGGTCATTTATCCATAGTTCCAAAAAACATCAGTTGAGAGGAGTGTGCTAGATTAGGGCAGGCGGGTGCATCCGCGGGCATGTAGTTTTTTTTCTCTGTTATTGGCAATTTCCGTCATTTATCAATCAACATTCATCAACAATTTTGGAATTTCAAATTGTGTACGAACACTTCTTCTAAAATTGTGAACAAATTCTCAACAATTGACGATGTACACAAATTGCAAAACAAACTTTAAAAAAAATTATCAACTTTTTTGAAACACAAATATTTCTTAAATTTGTGAATAAGAACTGGAAACATTTCCTAAAATTCTAGAACATTTTATAATCGTAAACAATACTTGAAAAAAATAACATTTTTTAATATTCCAGAAATATTTCAAAATTTTAAAAAGGTTTCAAAAAATAATAAAGTTCAAAAAGGAAAAAAATAATTAACAAAAAAGGAAAGGAAAACGTAAAAATAGACTTGAAAAAAATACGCTTAGGCCTTGGTTCAACTAGGCGACGACATCGCTACCATTGGGTGCCTATTGGCTGACCAAAGTTCCTGGTTTGAAAAAAGTTTACTAATTTTGAAAGTAAATATTCATGAATTTGAAAAATATTCGCTTACTTCGACAAAAGTTCATAAAAGTTGAAAAGAGTTCATGGATTTGGAAAAGAGTTTACAGATTTGAAAAAAAAATTCATGAATTTAAGAAAATATTAACCAATTTGAAACACTGATTTAAGAAAAGGTCCATGAATTTTAAAAAGAAAAAAAAGAAAAAAAGAGAAAAATTAGAAACAGAAGGAAAACAGGACAAACAAATACTGAAAAAAGTAAAACCACATTTTTAAAAAGATGTTCGGAAATTGTTCATGTCTTGAAATTTTGTTCAAATTTCAAAAAATGGATGCTCAAATTTTGTTCATCAATATAAAGACTATTCGAGATTCCAAAATTGTTCATTTCTTTTTCAATAAAAGTTTCGATTTTTTGAAGGAAATAGTTCATATATATGAAATTTGTTGAGTTTTCTTATATATTCACTCTATAAAATAACACAAGCGCCGGTGGGGTGAAGTTGCTAGCAGCGCGTACTTTTTCTTTTCTCGGTATTTTTACGCTGCTTATATTGAACGTGGTAGGAGGGGCATGGCTTAATGGGAAGCACAGTCAGGAGGTCTCAGGACGTAGTTTTGAAAAAGACCATCTTGCCCTTTGATTATGAAGAGGTATCGGGTAATCTCAGTCGTCGAAGTGTTTAAAAGGGGGGGGGGGGGGGGGGGGGGGGGGGAGGGTGTACCAAAGCAAAAGTGCTTACTTCCGCTGTTGCAATCTCACAAAGTTTCCATTCCTATCAGGTACTTTTGTACTCTTGCGTGGACACACAACTGAGGCTGTCATTTTAGCTGAGTTATTGTTTCAGTCAGCTTTGCTAATCTTCTACATATCCCATATCTAACATTTCTAGATATTGCATGTCACTGGTTTGCGTAACAAGCTCTGTTATGCGCGTATTTAGAATCATAAATATGTTCAAGTACATCAGCTGACCATAACTCCATATATAAGTAGCCCAATTACAAGGTGAGACTAAACCGGACTCTCAAAAGAAACGAAAAACAATAAAACTCCTAACAGATTTGGAAACAGCAGGGAAAACCTTCTGCGGGGCGAAACCATTTCCGTTACCAAATCTGAAGCTGCACGGATCTAATTATGCTGCGGCGGGATTAGACTTGGGAGTCCAATCCATATGGCAGTAACTTATTATGGAGTACAAACAACGGAGCATGGCGCCTAAACATGATTTGAAAAGGGAAATGATATGGGAACAAACCTACGTCGGGCCTAGTAGTAGAAGGTCACATCCCTCCAGGTCGCCCGTGATGTAGAGCTTGGCGCCCTGCCGGATTAGAAACTCAAGAAGCCGTGCCTTGTTGTCCGCGTGGCTCTTCCCGCCTGTTAGACGGCCCCTCCAGTTAAGCCCCACATCATCGACCGCCGTCTTCACTGGAGCCGACCAATATTTGTTACCAAACTTCTCCGTAAATGGTTTCTTGAGGTTGATCCACTGGTAGAAGTAGTGAGGAATGTGGACCTTCTTGAACAAGCACTCCTGTCTCAGCATGGTACGGCAGTCCCAGGTGCCCCACGTCACGACAGTGAAGCTAAGGTGACCTCCATTTTTTGTCTCTACCTCCTTCAGCCATGCTTGGTGCATCTGCAGCGCCTCCGACAGCATCACCCCGGCCTCTACTTCTGTCTGCAGAATGCCGTTGTATTTCTTGCAAAACTCGCTCAGTTCGGGGTGTATTATCGGGCAGACGTAAGTGTGGAAGGCGGACACTGATTGGCCGGTAACGGCGTCGACGAGGATGGATGAGAACTCGATGATCTCCTGCCGGTTGCTATTTACGCCCGCCTGGCAGGTCGCCGCGCATGTCGCCTCGCAGGTCGCCTTGAAGTCGACAACCACAAAGTGGCTGGACGACTCGGTGACGTCCTTGTTATTGTGTCCACCCAGAGCATAGCTTTTCTGCTTAACTGATGGCCTGGAAATGACAAACCCTGCAAAATTAGTTTTAAAAGTACAGCACTGCATCAGGTTTTCATAAAAGTGTTGAGTTAGGGGAAGACGCACTCAGCCTCAAGGAGAACAATTTCCTTTGGTGGAGCTTTATGTATGGCTTGACAACTTGTCCGCATCATCATCCTCGCAAAAGGATTATTGATAGTGAGACGTCCCATCATGTCCTCAAGAGAATGGACCGGTACAGTTCCGGTATACTTCAAACGTGGTTGCCTGAACGGGGACGCAGAACTAGGAAAAGCCAATAGAACTCCTGGTGACCCATCTACAAAAGGAATTCCACCAAATAGTCACACTTAGGCTTGGGTACCTGCAGCTCATGACTCAAGGACAACTAGTGGTTGAATAACAATTAGTGCTCCTCCAGAACCAATGGAACGTAGTAGTTGGTAAAGAACTTCTGTATTTTTCAAACGCATGTTTCTTTTGGTATCTGTGAAAGTGTAACCAATACACTGACAGGTGTATTATAGAGCACAACAGTTGACCTGGTTAGCCTATTATTTCATTCATATTTCTTCCCTTGCATTCCTTGACCACGTTCTAGTGGAGTTGGATTAGGAAAAAATGCACTCATGTTGGTGAATTAAAATTAACTTGGTACTCAATGAAAGTAGTGTCGTAAATAAAACAAAAGGGGCTTCCAGAGAATTTAAAATCAGGAGCTGACTAAAACAATGAGAGATATTCCGCAAAATTAGAAGATTAACACAGGCAAGTGCTATCATGATGCTTATTAATCTGAAGACAAATGACATTACCATCTAATTCGAACTTACATGTAACTGGGTATAGCTGTACCACGGCAGCGGATGCATTGTGACCTTCAATGGGGAAAGAAGAGCCGTGCTGGATATGACAAGGGAAATATATTAACAGAGAATTTATGGTCTCCGACAAGGCAAACTTAAATAAAAGAATATATGTTCTATTATCTCGGACAAGGATTTGGAGCACTCAGGTGCTCCGCACCCCTATACGAACAATTCATTTAAAAAATTACTGAGAAATTAAAAAAAAAGGGATTTTGGGATATCGAACGTGGGTTTCCAATCTACTCCCATGTGAAATTTCGTGAAAAAATACCAGGAAACGTATTCACGGCAAAAAAGACAAAAAATTCCTATGTATAGTAAAAACTGTTTGGGTAGATTTTTGTTCGGACAATATTTCCTTCGCTACGGATACATTTTTGGAAATTGTTTCACGAAATTTCACACGGGAGTAGATTGGGAACCCAGGTTTGATATCCCCAAATTTCAGATTTTTCTGATTTTTTTTGGTATTTTTTACGATTTTTTTCGTATAGGGGTGTGGAGCACGCAGGAGCTCCTGTGTATTTTCCCTATTATCTCTCGTTATCTTAACATCATGGCTATTGTGCATAATGGTTCCTTGACCAGCTTATAATCTTCATAATATCCACAAGAATTAGACTGGCAAGAGACATCAATACCAGTATAAGCGTTTCTTGCCTAATTTAACAACTTCATAATATTTTTCATAAATTACCTAATTTAACAATTTTTCATCTGTATTACCCCATTTAACGATAGGTTTTTTTATATTCTTTTTACCCTTTTAAAAGTATTTTAGGTTGCAGAAAGCTCCTCTAGTGTGGTTCTTTCGCTGGACAAAGTGTCGATGGAGTTATGTCTACTGCAATGCAGCCGGGAAGCATATGCGGTGTATCAGAATGAGGTGGAAGCAACAATGAATTGTGTGACATGAAGAAGGAACTTATCAAGGCAAAGCGGTGCGTATGTACAACTGGCAGCCGTGAGAAACAAAACTGTGTATGGCTAAGCCATTAATTCGGCCTGTTCATGTGCATGTGGAAAATTACAACGTGGCACACCACGTATACCTGACGACCGAGACCCACCTTATAGATTGCTAAATGGGGCAACGACCGATAAACATTTTGCTAAAGAGTGTGAAAAGTGGTACTCCCTCTAATCAAAATTAATTGACGCAACTCTAGTATAAAATTGTACTAAAATTGCGTCAAGTAATTTGGATCGGAGGAAGTAATACTTTTGATAAATAATGTAATACGGATGAAAAACTATTAAATTTGGTAATTTGCATCAAGAATGTCAAAGTAGGGGGTAGAAACTGGAATTCACTCACCAAATAATCAACCCATTCCGACAAAATTCTATATCACCATAACATAATGTGTAGAGTTTGCTAACTATTGAAACTGTCAGGTACTTATTAGGCACAAGTGCTGAAGTTATGTTTGGGTCGGGTAAACATGGTAATTAAGGAGAAAAAGTGCCTCCTAGATAGCCACTTTTCCTTCCTTTTTTTTTTGCGTAACCAAGCAAGCCAGTAGATAATTTGCCTAGAGTACACCATTGACATTGTCTTCATAGAATACTGAGTGATTTTGGCCAAATTGAATTGTTAAGATTCTCAAATCGTCATTAGCAGCCAATAAACTCTAGATTTCTGAAATATGGCTTTTGGAATAGAGCGGACAAAAATCTTCGACCCTACTGCACAGATAATTAACTGGCTACTTTGTGTTTTTGTGAAATACTACTTACATGGTATGACTGGTCCAGAAGCCTCTGATTATGGTAGTGTGGCTGTCCCTGATAGGTTGGAGATATACCGGCTGTCCGTTGTGCTGCAATTGAACAGGCAATCTTATTATCTGCATCATTTCGTTTGGTAGGAGTAGTGAGATTCGGAAGCTAACAGTTTGGAGATTCCGGTGCAAGCATCAAACGTGGCCAATGTGGATCGCCCAGTTGCTCGCTCGTCGGAATGTTTTCTGAGCTGCCACCTCCTAGATGTGAGAACAAAAATAAGTATCAATTGCACGCAAACGTGTGCAAGCATGATAAACGAAATGACAGGACTTCATCATGTCCTAGAATCGGAGTGACCAGCTGTGCTGAGTTTAGCATAGTATCTTGGCCTGAAGTGAGCATGTAATAGTTTATTAAATTATATGTAGTTTTTTTTAACAAACGTTACAATGTTCTTGTACCTTTGGCACAGCTGGGTATGTTCAATTTTCTATACTTTTTCCTTACTTAATATGTATGTGGCAGTTAGTTTTTGTATCTCTTAGTCAAACTCGTCTACAAGCTTATTAGATCCGTAATTGAACCACTAACACGTAAAGAACGGCAAACAGTTTGGGAAGGAATAAAGCTACATGGCAAATTCGGAGCAGTTTAGCCTCTTCTAATTCGTTTTCTTTCAATGCTTCCGGCAACAAACTATCCTTCCCGTCCCTTTGTGTTGTACACCCTCCGTTACTTTTTACTCTGCATATAATTATTTTTCTAAAGTAAAGTTTGATCCTATTTATATAAAAAATACAGACATCTACAATATTAAAGTTATTCAATATGAAAATTAAATGTATAATGCATCTCATGATTTTGGTTTTGTATTATGAATGTTAATATTTTTTTATAAAGTTGGTGAAACTTTACTAAGTTTGACTTTAAAAAAATGTTATGTCCAGAGTAAAAAGGACCGGAGGAAGTAACACAGTTAGATGAGGAGAAAAGGAGCAGAGGCATGTGTGCATGACTTGAATATAGTAATTGAATTAACTTGGCAAGGTCCTTTTGAATTTTGAAAAAAAATGCAATGGGATAAATGACAAAGAAACCGGTAATAGCTCTGCACGAAAAATAAATAAGAAACGTTAGTTCAACATGTTAGACAAATATATTACTGGTTACAGATGAATTGCATTCATTTTTGGGGTCAAAATGCAGATTTTTACAAAAGAAATGAACCATATATCAAAAAAGAAAAGAAGATATTTACAAAAGTAAAGGTACAACATCCACGCATATGATGTGGTTATATGTAAGTTGAATAGGAACGGCATATAGCACTCTAACTTGAACATACCCGTCGTCTGACCTTGTGTTTGTGAATGTTGTGCGTCGGTACTTGGAATCACCTGGACATATAAAATAAAACATGACTTTATGGACAGTATTAACGAGCACACATATATCAAAAATATAATTGTGAATTTCTGAACAAAAAAAAACTGATTTAGATAAATGGCAATCTGGCCGAATAAGCAAACTTCCCAAACTGTAGACGGATGCATGGTATGTGGCCACAAAAAGATCGTAACACACACTGGAAAAGTTTTGGAGCTAGTAATGATGTGGTATATTCTCCCTTTGTTTATTGGAACGATGAGCTCTCTTCAATTCAACGCGTAGAATAATCACCTGCATGGCTTCCGTCTGTGCAGTACCGAAGTGATTTTGATCGCCTGTACCACTTCCTGCAAGTAAACGATAAATCTCGTCATATCTGCATCATTCATATATTTGTTGAGAACAGAGATCAATCACTAATGTTTGCCTCCGTTTCCGCCAAAGCCCGGTTGCGCTGTCTCAGCGTTGGTCGGCGTGGTCATTTCGCCAATGATGTCCACTAGAGCTCGTTGTAAACTTTGTAGATCATTGATCAAACTTTTCACTTGTTCTGAAAAAAAAATCCATTAGTTGTTCAAAATAAAAATTAGAATGCCACAGACATTGGCAGTTTCCATCAATTAATCTTATGTTACTCGGCTGTAATAAGTTCTGGATCCTAGTTGGTAGAAAAACCAACTGTCTATACAGTTAACAGGATTATATGACCTTCCATGGGGTCATCAAAAAATTATATATCAAATCAAACCGGCTAAGTGGCGATCAATGCCACCCTGGATGTTTGACCACAGTAAAGGAACTGTTATTTGTTCTATTTTCTCCTATTCATATTAATTTTCGCTGATTTAGTATCGTATTAAATAACACATTTAATATGGATCGAAGGGAGTATTATTTAAACTGGACACCAACTGCTGCGGACGCCATCATGGATGCTAGTTGCTTTGCTATTTACTCCTATTCCATAATATATTGCTTATAGATTTTTTTTAAGTCAAACTATGCAAAATTTAATCAATTTTATAGAGAAAACTATTTATATCTATAATAGTAAATATATAAAATAGGAAACTACTTTTTATAATTAATCTAATGACATATGCTTGGTATTCTAGATGTACATGTTTTTCTTCAAAAACTTGGTCAAAATTTATGAGGTTTGACTTTTCAAAAAATCTATATGCACTACATTATGAAATGATGGGAGTATTTACTTTGTGCGGGTATGTGGCACCAGGTTTGTTCTCGTTCAAAAATGTGGGTTTGCTACCTTTTCTGAAGTCTGCCCAATGGGGCTTTAATCATTAAGCCAGACACTCCAAAATTGTATATTAAAATTGAAATTATGAAATAATGGGTGGGCTTACGATTTTTCTGCACTCCAGTTCATCAAAAGTAAGAAGACATTTTGTGTATTACGAGAGACAAAAATAATTACTGCTCTCTCCGTCCGGAAATACTTGTCGGAGAAATGGATGTATGTAGAAATATTTTAGTTCTAGATATATCCATTTTTACCCATTTGTGCGACAAGTAATTCTGGACGGGGGCAGTATTACATACAAAATTGTGTATACTATAGAAGATAGCTTCTTGCCTTTATGACGTGGAGTTTTTGTCGGAGCCGTAATTAGTTGCCCCATGGCTTCGCAGATAACCTGTACGCACTGACGTAGCCCATCGATGTCCGCAATTCCACTGGATGTGAGACGAAATCAATTAGCAGTACACCACAAACATGAACAAGAAAAGCTGCAGTAATGCAAACTACCACAATTTCCCTAAATTTATTGTCATCAGATGGAACGAGTTTTGCATATTATCCGATTGAAAGCTAGGATTTGTGTTGCAACTGTAATAGTAAACAAAACCTTCCTCTGACCTGTGCATAAAAATTCTTTATTTAACAGTATGGAGTTTTTTTGAGGCACATCCATATGGAATTTAAATGAAAAGAATATAAGAAGATATGTTTATATACATCAATTGATGCAGAGGCGACCTTCTTCTTGATAATTTTTTTAAGACGTCGAAACATGGATAGCCTACACCTTTTTGTTTCAAGTGCGTATCATTGTTTATTGGAATCACAAGCTTTCCCACGCATACTACTATCCGACACAACTAAACCAAGTAATTGTATGTACGTACTAATTAACAATCCTACACAAGACACTAAATTTTGCTATGACTAGGGAAAGATTACCCAACAATTAACCTAGGAAGAAAGGGAAACTATACAGCTATCCTAGGGGAGAGCTCTCGACAAGTAATTTGAACTTGGCCGTTAAGGTGAAAACAGTTAACAACGTTAACAGATATGGCTCAAGCTGTGTCAGCTGAGTTTTGTTCCTGAGCCCTGGGATCTCAATCCATCAGCCAAGAAGACACAAAATAAATACTGACCTAGGCAAAAAGTGAAAATGAATCTTAAGGCGTATCAGGCAGATAAGCTTGGGCAGCTGAGTTTTAAGAAAATCTAAGAACAGTAAGCACTAATTAGAAATGCTGGTATCATATATTATTCACCTGGTAGCTGCACAAAGTTGCATTTTAAACTTGCTGACAGTTGTTGTAATTTCTCGTGCAGTAATTGCTTATGTCGACCTGAACGTGGAATGGAAATCAATAATTGCACAAAAGCAGGACAATAAAGGAATACTTCTGGTTTCCTTCGATGTTAGCTATCACATTCATAGCTTTAGGTGTGGTTAGTGAGAATAGTTTCTAGCCTTTACCTTCTAGTGCAATTTCCAAAACTGAAGGTATCTGTTCTGTGATCTCGATTGCCAGCACCTCTGGATTGTTCGTGTTTGAGTCATGCCCCGAACATGAAAGGAACGTCAGTTATTTGCAAATAAGGGAAGAAATGTATCGGGTACACTTATAAATGACTAAAATTAACAATCCAAATTGACACGGTAAATAGACAATATTAGTGCTAGGAAGAATTTCCAAAGTTTCTGTGGAAACTTCTAGCTCTCTCGGCTGCTATCATTAGGCACGACACTTCAACTTCTGCTCTGTTAAAGACTACTAGCATTGCCCTCAATTTTGAACTCGGAGCCAACTGATTTTTTTTGTCCACCTCAACGGCACTATACAATGATTACCTTTGGCGTCGGCAAAAAAATCACCCAAGTGAGCACACTCGTCCTGAATAGAACAAAAAGAAGATAACGTAAGAAATTTCACACTGTCTGTGTTCAGAACTAACTAAGCGACGAGTTTCTTGAATTCATTGGCAGTTAATGTCATATGGTTCATCCTTCATAGATTCCGTAAGATAGTTGTATTTAATTTTTATATAAACACCTTAATATCCTTAAAGTGCCTGCAAATAAATATCTATAGGAATAGAAATATCAATAACGGATATGACCAGGCAAACAAGGAAAATATCTTCATAGCTCCCTAGGCATTGCTATCTAGATTACTGAACCGGTTGATTCCCTGAACTTTCAAACAGGGTATCCCTCAGCCATTGCCGAGGACACGACGTGCCATAGTATCTACCTTCTATGTTGTCATTTGTGCCTCTGCACTGATCTAAAAAAAATCAAATCTCTGCGCCAAGGTCCCATGTGAGCATATGATTCGTTATTACTAGACGTAACGCCACATGATGTAGTCACGTAGGCTAATAACTCATTCTGCAATCAGTATATCCAAAGGCCGGAGGTTTAACCTCTTCTTCCAAAGACAAGAAAACTCATTGGATTCCAAACTTGGATCTTATTGGGCCGAAAATTCAATCTACTCAGCTAATGTGCCTCGGCCAGTAACAACTGATCATTTTCGAATTCTGAACGGGGTGGAAGGATGGGTGCTCTCTCGGATCGAGTCAATTTTAATTTATGTGCCTACATGCAGACTAGATTCTTTACAACTCATTTTCTGAAATTAACTGATTAAATCGTACTTACCTGCTGGCCCATTGCTGTATCCATTCCTCTATAGGCATTGGCAGTACCAGCAGTTTGATTTTGTTCCAAGCTCATTGCTGTAGCTGAATAGTAAATCTTATGCATCAATTCAATGTACAAAGAACATCAATTGCTCACAAACTAGACAAGAGGAAGGAAGCTCCTACCTGCCGGTAGTGATGTGTATGCTTCATTACCAATTTCTATTGCTTTCCTTTTTCTCGCTGAAATTGAACATGAAACATAACTCCTCGTAGTTCATAACAGAATAGGGATGACCATAGAACTTCTAGACCCAACCCACTCTTTGTATTCACTTTTTGCCCCAACTCACTTTTATCTATCTATCTATATACTAGAAGCACAATACGATGAAAATTTTAAAGATTAGGCTAGAAAATCTCACACTAATCAGAAAACAACTGGCATTTCATCAGGTGAACCCCTTAGAGATAAGTCCACATTACAACCTCGAACTACCACCGAAGCCTAAAACACAACCCTGAACTACGAAACCGTCTAATATACAACCCTCAACTTTCAAAAGCAGATGAAAAACAACCTTGGGTTAGTTTTTGACTGGTTTTGACCAGTCAACAGCCTAGTTAGCGCCAAGTCGTACGCCATGTTACCATCTCTTGAATCTGAAATTTGCTTCTATTTTTTTATCTAGTGGGCAAAACTTCTTGAAACTTTCACATATTGAATCTAAGCATTGTGTGGATTTTTGACATTTTTTTATTTTTTTCTAGAAATTATCCTTTGGCCAAAATTTGAAACAAAAAGGCTTTGAATTTGAATTTTCGCTCTAGCTTTTTTTATACTTGGCAAAAAATTTAATACTTTCCCAGATTCTGAGAATTTTTTCATTTTTTTTGGGAACTTTTTTTTGGCAAAATTTGACCCAAAAATGGCTTGGTGCTGACTAGGCAGTTGACTGGTCAAAACCGGTCAAAGTCAGTCAAAAACCAACCCAGGGTTATTTTTGTCATGTTTTGGAAGTTTAGGGTTGTAAATTAGACGGTTTTGTCGTTCAGGCTTGTGTTTTAGACTTCAGTGGTAGTTCGAGGTTGTAATATGGACTTATCTCAACCCCTTATAATTAATTTATCGTTCATGGATGAATGTATCGATCTACTTAATCTAATATATGAAAACTGGAAAGAGGGAACACAGACGTCCTAAGCTCCTGCTTTAATCCCAACCGATGCCTTCTTCTCCCCAACCTTATCATGTAATTTGAGCATATTTTAATTGGTTAATGGCTGCATTTATGAGCCTTCCCTTATTACATTCTTTTCCCTAGTTATGCTTAATTTATACTCCCTTCGCTTCTAAATATAAGTCTTTGTAGAGATTTCACTATGGACTACATACAGATGTATATAGATGCATTTTAGAGTGTAGATTCACTCAGTTTGCTCTCTACTTGGTCCATAGTGAAATCTCTCCAAAGACTTAGTGTTAGTTACCACCACTTGAGATTTGTATGTTGTATGTAGTATATACAAAATCGGAGAGTATGTACGTGTAGTATGTAGTATATAAGAATGTTTAGGTAGTACTCCCTCCGTCCGAAAATACTTGTCATCAAAATGGATAAAAAGGAATGTATCTAAAACTAAAATACATCTAGATACATCCCCTTTTATTCATCTTGATAACAAGTATTTCCGGACGGAGGGAATATATATATTACTTTTTAGGTAGTATGCATCGTATTTTCAATATGCTCCATTTTACGTACAAATATATACGTATTTTACAAATATAATAAAAACCATGGGTCAACTTGCAATTTTTCATGTTACCCACTTTGAATTATCTTATATATAATATATGAACATACTTATAATGATAAAGTAGTATATATACACACACTTGTGATTTTAAATATATTTATATACTATATCATCTCTTCTGTGAGTACGTCAACCGTTTTTTTACCCTCTCTTCTATGACTATGATACACATGCTTGTGCTTAATCTAGGGGAAAAAATGTTATATCTAAGATTGTTAGAAGAGAACCATATATGAAAAAGTTCCACGGGAGTCCATAATTTTAGTATATTTTAGTTCATTAATTTGATCATAATAATATTTAAATATGAACCGATACTCTAACTAATTGATTGTATAGACTGATGGTAAAATGAAGATGATGCCCTCATATTTGCGAGGGTCATCCTGCTAGTTGTTTTTGTTTTTGTTACACTGTTACCAAACTCCCTCTACCATCCACTTCTCTCGCCATCTCTTGATGTTTCTCCATACGAGTTCAGCTGCTCGACTTGGCTTACTTTAGAAGAGCCTGAACCGTCTAGCCAGATCAGTGTGGTAGACTCGTACACGCACATGTTGTTCAAGCTAGGCAATTCACGGTGAGCCTCTAATTTGCCATCGATAATAGCAGGAATTAAATAAAAGTGATAATTTCTTAAGTAAAGGCTAATGTAGTTATTAGGCCCAATGGATCCCTAACATGAGCTGCTGATTTGAGGAAACCCTAGAACAAACCGTCTAAGTTCATGCTCTATGCTACTTCGCCAAAAATGATAGGGCGAACTTGCCATTATTTGATGCGGACAAGCTGATAAGTAAGCTCTATGTTTGAAATATCAGAGGCATGTCAACTAAGTACAAGAATGGCACCGTGGCAAAGGAAGGCAAAGAAGATAAAGGACCTTTACTATTTGGTTTGAATTTTGAAGTCATTTTCTTACAGGCTTTTCCTGGCAATGAAAATGATTTCTCAAAAAAATAATTAAAAAATCAATATTGTTCGTGCATATGTTATCTATATGGGGAATCAATGGATTTGAATCTTGCAAATACCTCTTTCCTCCTCCTCCTGGTCGTTTTGTTCTCCTACTTGACTGCACGTTAAATAACAATTAGTCAGTACATTGTATCAGGACAATATCGAAATGTAATTTATATCTTTTCTATAGCACCAACTTTGACGGTGACTCGTCATCACTTTTCTTCCCTGGAAATATCAAAAGTAAATAAAACTGGCACTTCAGTATCAACTTATTGTTATATAACATCTTCAGAAAAAAGGCAATCACCTACGTTTTCTTTTCTTGTATATTACCTGAGAAATTCTGCACTGTGAATACATTTGATACACCTTCGAGAACACTTTCATCGGAATGCTCACAAAACTTTACCCCAAGCTTGACCCAGTGTTTATTAGTGGACCGATCAAATTTGGTGTCCTTATGAACAGTACCTTTCCCACCAATCAGACGAAATCTGGGCTTTTTGATTGTCTCATTTAGCAGCATTATTATGTGTTTCGTAAAATGTGCCTCGGGCCAGTCCGTGTCTTCTTTGCCATCATAGAAATCTGGGTTCAGGAAAACTAGCTCAACCATCAGTGAAGCAACGTCGCCAGTTGTAACTTGATTTCCGTCCAAATCCTGGAGAACCACCGTTATGACGTTCCCGTCCTTCGTGGGTATAGGCTGGTTTGTATAACAAATTGGCCCGCTCATGCCATCTTTTTTTGTTGTTAGGAGAGGACCAGTCAGGTCACTTTTGAATACTAGCTTATATATCGGTTTCCTGTCACATATACAGAAGATATGGTAAGTTCAAAATATGGCAACGATAGATATTCTCGTGCAGTCGTGCTTACCACATGGTGTATGTGGTAAGCAACCTAAAAAATACATATTCCCGTGCTTAGTTGAACACTTGAACTTACGTCTCATGTAAAGGTAAAGTCTTAATTGCAAACGTACGTCTCATCCTGGCCACGGACATGTGCTGGCGCACGTCTGTACCATGAGCCATTTAGTCTAGTGTACAACAAAAGTATGGTGGTGATGAATGATCTATGGATGCTATATGTCGACCAGTCGCTTGGAGAGGTGACATTTACGAACGTTTTCATGAGATTTTTAATTCTATCGCGGTCTTAGAAAATGACATGTCATTCTGAAGAAATTATCACAGCACACAAAATAGTTAGCAAATGTCATCCCCTCTGAGCGAACAAGCGCCAGATAAGAGGGCCCATGATCTATGGTGTAGATTAAAACTAACCCTTCACCTAAAAAGGGCAGTATTGTCAAATCACATGTTGAAAATATCCATCCCACCCGCACAAGACAGCAGACGCCACCGCAACGCAACCCAACGGAAAGTCAGAAAAAAAACATCCTTGTATTTTCATCATAGACGGCAGCGTGCCGAAGGGCCATCTCCCACTGTCCGCTCGGCCCGCAGAGCACCGGTGAATGGTGATGCTCCCTACCGTGGGGCCGCGTCAGCAGCCGCCCCTGGCACGGACGCCGTGCACGTTCTTGTCCTTCCTCCTCGCTAAGGCTTGGGCCGGCGCTCAGCGAGGCACTCACTGCACTCTGCCTTGCCACCACAAGGCCAACTGCAATAAAATTGATTTGTGTGCGTGCGTAGCTTATGTGTGTAACTTTGCCTTGTACAATGAAGGGTGTTTAGGGGAGGTGTTTAGAGAAATAAATCAGGATTTTCTTAAGCACCGGTGCCTATTTTTATTAAAGAGACGTTTTGTTAAGCGTCTTACCTGTAGAAATAGGCACCGATGCTTCAGAAAAACCCGGTTTATTTTTCTAAGCACCTTCCTAAATATTTCCCATTATACAAGGCCTCATGCACCAAGACGGGGGATTCAATCAGCGTCCGTGCTGTCTCGCACTTGCGTATCTCGGCGGAATTAATGAGGTTGATGGTTTGTAGTGTTCTGGCCAAAAGCACCGGCACATCGGTCATGCAAGGCGATCTTCGTCGGGAGTGCTACGTCCGCCGCCACGCTGGGCATGCGTTCATTCCCTACCTCCTGTGGGCGTTGCCGTCGGTTCGCCTCGTCTCCGATGGCCTTAGAGCCATGAGGGTGTAGTGGATCTCGGTCCTTGCCGGCGGGAGGACTTTGTTTTTAGTTATTTCTTTGCGTTTTGTTATGTTTTCTGTCCTGCTTATAAAGACGAGACGGTGGCGGTCCTTCGAAGATGGAATAAGGCTCTTCCCGTCTAGCCCCCATCTTGATTGTGTGTCTAGCATCATCGATGGGCGTGTGAAGGTGTGTCTTCGCGGATCTGTTCTTGATTTGCTAGGATCTGATCGTAGTTCATTTACGTTCATGTGTTTTCAGGTTGGATCCTTCTAATCTGCGTTGATCCTACTTAACATGACGACTTTCCAACTGCTACTACAAAATGTTTTGCCCGGCTCCAACGAGGGATGGGCAATGATGGCGGCGCGTCATCGGCTCACTTCAGTGCTTGTAGTCGTCGCTAGGTGGTCTACGGATATGGATGTAATTTATTATTATTTTTGGTGTTCGTTGTACTGTCATGATTGAAGATGAATAGCTCCAAAGTTTTTCTGAAAAAAAAACTGCCCAAGGCGCCACTCCACTACTCACCCAGCCACCTTAATTAATCATCACACCTATTAGAAGATTAATTTCTCAACTGTTTTGTTTTACGTGGATGGATCAAACTACCATTTTGAATCTTTTGAGGGGGGAGGGGGAGGAAGCATGTCCCATTATATATTTTTCTCAGTAAGTTAGACACCACCATATTATTGAAATCTCTATTTTTTGGCGGAAACACCATATTCAAAAAAATCATTTGGGTTTGTATATATGTTTGATCCATCCACGAGATGTATGTTCCGGTACTGCATTATTCTTTGAATTTCAGAAAAAGATCATTTGAGTTTGTATATTTGTTTACTATCTGTATTCAGCTTGTATACAAATTAATATAACATCTATATATATCCCCAAAAGAGAAAAACATGCTGTATCAAAGCCAACATTTTAGCACCTAACTAAACTACGTTTAGAGAAAGTTCATATATACCTTCGAGGTGGAAGCACAATTGGAGGTTCCTGGACGTGTTGCTGCTTTTCTCAAAGAAAAATAAACAAATTCAAACTGGTTAGTATCATACCAAATAAAGACCCCTCGTTGCATAACAAATGTTCACCGGGGTTCTGTTGCTCTTCTCAGCAAAACCGCCCAACTATATAAACTTAAAAAAAAAAACTCCAAGGGTTGAACATCTAGGTTCGCAGCACATATTGTCAAAGAAAAAAAAAGCACTCCGAATTACCTGCATTTTGTCCTTCAATTCTTTCACCTCCTTCTTTAACTCCTGAATAGCCGCCAAGATCCTCCTTGTATCCCCAGAAAGAGGCAACGTAGCAAAATAAAAGGACCACACCAAGAATGAACTGAGATAGGCAAGAAGCCTTAAGACGACACCAACGGATCTCGGAAGACGTGTACCTCTCCATGTCGGATATTTCATCCTTCTTCCTCACCATGGGGATCCGCCTCGCGAGCTTGCCGTCGTTCTTCCCTGCGAGGCCGTTAGCTTTGTTCTCGTTTAGGAGTGGTGTAGTGGCGATGGGTGGTCGGCCGGGCTGAAGGCTTTTAATGGAGAGCTCCCGCGTTGAACAAACCGCGTTCCTTGCTTCGGGGCGAGGTTCCCAACTACTCTCCCTCTCAGCAGCAGCTGCGACGACACTACCCACTGTCCTAATGGAATGGTCAATGAAAATTTTCATATTCCATCCAGCAAAGCTATAAAGTGATGATTAAAGTTGCCCTCGGCGTGCATGCATGATACTCCCTCCGTTTTCAAATATAAGTCTTTTTAGAGATTCCAACAAGTGACTACATACAAAACAAAATAAGTAAATCTACACTCTAAAATATGTCTACATACATCCATATGTTGTAATCCATTTGAAATGTCTAAAAAGACTTATATTTAGGAACGGAGGGAGTACTATGTTTAGATGGCAGAACGTACATTGAACAATTAACTTCGGCTTCTACTCTCTCCATCTCTAAATATGTCTTTTTAAAGGTTTTGATATAGACTACATACAAACCAAAATGAGTGAATCTGCAATCTAAAATAGGTTTACGTACATTTGTATGTATTTTTTATTGAAATCTCTAAAAAAGACTTATATTTGAAAACATAGAAAGTACAATGTATTTTTCTTGAAAAGGAAGGACTCCCCGGCCTCTGCATCAGAACGATGCATACGGCCAACTTTATAAATAAGCAAATAGGTTCAACAAGGTCTTAAAGTCTGAAACAAAAGTAAAGGCAAGCTCACAAAGAGCCAAAGGGCCAAAAACACACTAGCCAAAAGGCCACGACCGGCTGACATAAGAAAGATAGAAAAACTAATTGCCTATTCTATTACATGACCGCCATCCAAACCGGTTGAAAATATCCCGTACTACCATCTCCCACCAGATAGATCCACTAACCAAACGCTCCCTGGCCTCCGTCGGAGTGAGTAGCGACCGCATACGGATCAACGCAGTGGATCGAAAGGGATCGAAAGATAACCTGCAAAAAATGAATATTTGTTGTTCTGTTAAAAACCAAATCATTTCTGCAGTTCCATACTGCCCACAATAAAGTACATACTCCTACGCGAATGTGTCTCGTGTTTCGGACTCTATCCCATTAAGCCACGTTTCAAATAACGTGCTGACATAATTCGGAGGAGTAATGTTAAAGGCTATGTGCACCGTCCGCCATAAAACTTTTGCCAACGAGCACTCAAGAAAAAGGTGTTTGATAATTTCATCCCGATCACAAAAACTACCCCTAGTAGGTCCTGTCCAGTTACGCTTTGCCAAGTTATCCTTAGTTAATATGACTTGTTTATGAACAAACCACATAAAAACTTTGATTTTCAAAGTAACTTTGACTTTCCAAACATATTTGGAACTAGGAATGGCGCTAAAGTTGATAACATAGAGATACATCGATTTAACTGTGAACTCTCCAGACCTAGTAAGCTTCCAGCGCAACTGATCGGGCTGTTGAGATAGATGAACCTCCATCAGTCTACTCACTAAATGAAGCCACGCTTCCCAACGATTGCCGGCAAGCGTCCTCATAAAATGAATATTAAGGGGGATGGACTGAAGTATCGTTGCAACATAAGCATCACGTCGTTGAACAATACTATAAAGGGACGGGTACTGAAGCGCGAGTATCGTCTCTCCTAGCCAAGTATCCTCCCAGAATCGCGTGGTAGTGCCATTACCGATTATAAACTTTGTCCTATTGAAAAAGGCTGATTTGACTCTCATGAGCCCCTTCCAAAAAGGCGAGTCCGTCGGTCTCACTGTCACCTGGGACAAAGTTTTGGACTGAAGATAATTACTACGGAGAATCTGCGCCCATGTGGCCTCGGTCTCAACAGATAACTTAGACAACCACTTGCTAAGAAGACATCTGTTCTTGACTTTAAGATTTTCAATGCCAAGACCCCCTTGGTCTTTCGGTCGACAAATAATATCCCATTTGGCGAGTCTGTATTTTCTTTTTAGTTCATTGCTCTGCCAGAAAAATCGGGATCGATAGAAGTGCAGCCCTTTCCGAACTCCAACTGGGACTTCGAAGAAAGACAAGAGAAACATAGGCATACTCGTGAGCACCGAATTAATAAGAATTAATCGGCCTCCGTATGACATGAGCTTGCCCTTCCAGCAACTCAGTTTCTTCTCAAAGCGATCCTCGATGCACTTCCATTCTCTGTTTGTCAGCTTACGATGGTGAATGGGTATACCTAGATACGTAAAAGGTAAAGTCCCCAATTTGCACCCAAACAATTTCCTATAAGCCTCTTGTTCCTCATTGGCTCTTCCAAAACAGAACAATTCGCTTTTATGAAAGTTAATCTTTAACCCGGTCAATTGTTCAAATAAGCATAACACCAACTTCATATTTCTCGCTTTTGCCAAGTCATGCTCCATAAAGATGATCGTATCACCAGCGTACTGTAGGATAGACACACCTCCATCAACTAGATGAGGCACCAAGCCACCCACCTGACCAGCCTCCTTAGCCCTTCCTATTAGAATTGCCAACATATCAACCACAATGTTAAACAAAATAGGAGACATCGGATCACCTTGTCTCAGGCCCTTATGTGTCTGAAAATAATGACCTATGTCGTCATTCACTTTAATTCCAACACTCCCTTTTTGCGTGAAAGATTCTACCTGGCGTCGTCAGGCTTCATCAAAACCTTTCATACATAAGGCCTGTTGAAGGAAAGGCCATTTGACTTTATCGTACGCTTTCTCGAAATCCACCTTGAAAACAACTCCATCTAGTTTTTTCGTGTGAATCTCATGGAGCGTTTCATGAAGGACCACAACCCCTTCTAGGATGTTTCTGTCCGGCATGAAAGCAGTTTGAGAATGCTGCACCATAGAATGCGCAATCTGCATGAGCCTATTAGTCCCAACCTTGGTAAATTTTTTGAAACTAACATTAAGAAGACAGATGGGCCTGAACTGTTCAATTCTCACAGCCTCTGTTTTCTTAGGAAGTAGGGTTATCGTTCCAAAATTCAGGTGAAATGACTGAAGCTGTCCCGAGAACAAATCATGGAACATCGGTAGCAAATCCCCCTTAATAATATGCCAGCATTTTTTATAAAACTCCGCCGGAAATCCATCCGGTCCTGGAGACTTATTGTTTTTCATCTATGAAATGGCCTCAAACACCTCTTTCTCGGAAAAAGGGGCAGTCAAAATATCCTTCTCATCAGCAACAAGTTGAGGAACATCCTCAATCCTAGACTCATCCAGGCATACACAATTATCCTTTGGAGGCCCAAACAACTGCTTGTAGTATTCAGTTATGTATAATTTTAGGTTTTCCTATCCTAAAATCGTTCCTTCATCTCGTTCAAGCTGAAAGATCCTTTTCTTTCTGTGCTTGCCATTAGCGATCATGCGAAAGAATTGAGTGTTCGCGTCCCCCTGGACAACTTTGCGAACCTTAGCCCGCAGCGCCCACTTTAATTCCTCTCCACGGAGAAGCTCTTTCAATCTCATCCGCGCCTCAACCTTAGCATGAAGCTCCGAGGTTGGCAGAATTGTGGATTTGGCTTTTAAATCTAGGGACTGAATAAGTGTAAGGAGCCTTTCCTTTTCGACCTTATAAATCCCACTAAGATGCTTAGCCCACCCACGCAAGAAACTTCTCAAGTGCCTTATCTTATTCTGCCATCGCTCAACCACAGTCCTACCTCCTGCATCCTTAGCCCATTCCCTGGCTACCAGATCCAAGAAGCCTTCTCGTTCAAACCAGGCCAGTTTGAACGAAAAAGATTTTTGTTCCCCATGTGGGTTGCCTCATCAGAGTCCACAAATAAAGGCGTGTGGTCTAAAATACCACGCGTGAGTGCCTGGACCGTTACGAAGGGAAATTTCTGTTCCCATTCGACACTCGCTAGGACTTGATCCAGCTTTTCAAACGTCGGATTTGGCAGCGGATTAGCCCAGGTGAATTTTCTACCCGAAAGCTCTATCTCTCTCAGATCCAAGCTTTCAATAATGGTATTAAACATGAACGACCACCTCCCATCGAAATTATCATTGTTCTTTTCCTCTCGCCTTCTAATAATGTTGAAATCACCCCCAATCAGGATTGGGAGCTGCTCAGAGCCACAAATCCGAACAAGATCTGCCAAGAACTCTGGTTTGAGTTCGGGCTACGCGGCACCATAAACCGCTACCAGAGCCCAATTAAACCCATCGGCCTTCAACCTCACCCGAAACTTAACTGCGAAATCTCCCATCACCACACTTCGGACTTCGAGCGAATCATATATAACTCCAAGTAAGATCCCACCCGATCTTCCTCTCGAAGGCAGACAGTGCCAATCAAAATCGACACCTCCCGATAAAGTACTGAGAAACTGGGGCGAAAAATTATCTCTACCAGTTTCCGACAGAGCAATAAAATCCAGCCTATGCTCGATAGACGCATCTGCAAGAAACCTTCTTTTAGCCAAATCTTTCAGACCTCTGCTATTCCAAAAGATTCCTTTCATATTTCGTCATGAAATTTTTTAGTAGTACGGATCCTAGCGCTCCTACGCACCTCCGAAGCCGGGTAAATCTTCCGCTTCCACTTGCGTTTAGGTTTGTTCTGATCCTCCAGCCGGTCCTCACAACCAGGCTCTGGGGACCTAACTACGGCAGCCGCAAAAGTGTCATCCTCTTCCTCAGACTCAGGAAGGAATGGTGCAAGATCCGCACAAAAATTATCGAGCACCCTGACCCCCAACGCATGGGTTTAACCGCTGCTAAGTTTAACCGCTGCTAAGTTTCGAATCATTTCTAAAGCGCGTTCTGCTTCCAAATCCAGGATATCATTAACGGAGTTTGAAATTTCACTATCATTGCTAAACTCCTAATTGGTTTGCATTATTAATAATCTCATTATTAGAAAAATGCAGAATGGAATTAGAGGTGTTGACCGACATACCAGTAGTGACCTCAATGTCACGAAGCTTGGCCGCCCTCATGGCGCACCGCTGCTGCATGTCATCAACCTCCGGATGATCCTGGAGACGGCAACTCATCCGTCGCCCCGCAGAGACCGGATCCGAAATCCCTTCAAAAGCAATAACCTCCTCCCGAGTGACCCTGCTCGGAGTAGGGCCTCCGGCCTCACCCCCAACACCCAGCAGGGCTGCACCCATCGAAGAAACAGCAGGAGTAGGCGAAAGCAGCGGCGGGGAACTCCACGGCACCACCGACGTCAGCCGCGAACCGCGGCCCTGAGGCGCAGGCGTGCCGGGGGAGGGAAGTGCGTGGGCCGCCTGCCCGTACTCCCCACCCACCCCGGCCCTCTGGCTAGAGGGACTCGCCGGCGCCACAAGAGGTGCGGCCACCCTAGGCGCCACAAGGGAAGAGGACGCTGAGGCCATCTGCCCCGGGCCCCCTCCTCTAAGCTCAGCCGCCAACTTCGGCTCCGTCGCCACGATAGGAGAAGAAGGAGCCGAGGAAGTACAATGTATGAATAAAACGTTAGGGTGTGCTTCCTTCCGAGAACTTGTGGAAGGAATGCCACAAAATTTATCGGTTAAAGAGCATGGTTCAAGAGCATCTGGATCATGCAGCAGCAAGCTGATCCGGCCGGTACTCGCGTCATGTATGTACAATAATATCTGGATGAATCAAGCATTTTCTTACCGCAATAATATTTGTATGTACATATGGAGGTCCGCATTAGATGACAAACTATATTTGCATACATCGGTCCGAATGTTTGCGAGTGTTTTAAGAGTCGGCGTTGGAGATGCCTTAAGAGATCAGCTAAAGATGCTCTTAGGACCTAACTGTTTGGTCCGATACGAGTTGGCTAGATCTATGTTTTTCTTAACACAGTACAGACACAAGCGCTCATATACACGCGCATACACTTACCCCTATGAAACACACTCATACCTTACTTCTATGAGCACCTCCGAAAAACTGAGCCGGCATATCATCTTGAAATTTACGAAGTCACCGTAGGCACCTCATCGTTAACGGAAACATCTCCCCCACTGAATCTATTCCATAAGAGTGGAATAGGAAATTAAGATGAGGATGGTATCATCATAAAGAAAGATAGAGTAATATAATATCCTAAATTCTACTAATCCACATATCGTATGTGTGTCTTTCTTTATCTTTATCGATCGGGAGTAGTGAAAAAAAATTCCTATATGCCTTCCCTTCCTCTTTAATGAGAGATGCAAAATAAAAAAGTGAAGTAAGGGTGCCCTGTGGGTATTTGATCTTGCTCCCTGCCCCTTTTTTTCATGGAAAAAGGAAATATCAATTTCTCCATTCATTGAACCCTAGTTCGGGACTGACGGGGCTCGAACCCGCAGCTTCCGCCTTGACAGGGCGGTGCTCTGACCAATTGAACTACAATCCCCGCGGGGTGTATGGCATACCCATTCTTAAATAGAACCATAAGAAGATTCGATTCGTCTTTCGTACTCTAAGAAATAGACGAATCATATACTACATACCCACATATTATACGTGGGTATAGTGAGAGTGACATAACTAGTATGTCGTGATTTTTTATCACTAAAAATGGATAATAATCCAGCCTTCAATAAGAAAAACTCTTTTGTTTGTAAGAAAGGAATGAGAGAGATATGGATTAGAAAAAAAATTTCCCTTTTTTCTTTATCTTTTATTTCTATAGATCAGACATTTTATTTTATGGAAGAATTAGTTCATATTCATGAAGCCCTAGATTTTTGGTTTGGGCCGAGCTGGATTTGAACCAGCGTAGACATTGTCAACGAATTTACAGTCCGTCCCCATTAACCACTCGGGCATCGACCCAGGAAGAATTTATTCTAGGGTTTTTGCTAATCTATGATTAACCTCCTTTCATAATACTCCCTACCCCCAGGGGAAGTCGAATCCCCGCTGCCTCCTTGAAAGAGAGATGTCCTGAACCACTAGACGATAGGGGCATCACTAGACGATAGGGCCATATACAACCGCTCGTGATTATACTATAATCATAGTATGAGCAGTTTTTTGGAATTGTCAATATACTCGAAAAGTATAAATAGATCCAAAGCAAAGAGTTTTTCCAACTTTTCTGTTATGTTTTCATCTAGGATTTTTTTTAGTTGATCGTTATAGATTAATTCTCCGTGCTTCATTTAGTGTTCAGACCAAAAATGCATCCATCCCGCACTAAGTCATAAAATTCTCTAAAAATATAGAGAAAGTTTCAAAAACAAAGAAAAAAAGTGAATCAATTTAGTAGAAAAGTACTCTATCAGATTCGAACCAACGACTTACGTCTTAGCACGAGATTACTCTACCACTAATTTAAAAAGCCCTTTATCGGATTTGAACCGATGACTTATGCCTTACCATGGCATTACTCTACCACTGAGTTAAAAGGGCTTTTTATTTAATTCAAAAATTAGCCACTTGGATTTCCCATTATGGGTCCACTGCATAATGTACATATTATATATATAATATATAGAGATAGAGAGAGAGACATTATGTAGAGATTGTATATGTATATATCGATATCTTGAGAGCTCAAAATAAAATTAATAAAAAAAAAACATACCCTACATAACATATCCAACTCTTCTTGGTTCAGGGTTTTCCGTTTCCGAAGACTAGTAAAATAGGCGGATTCTGGAACCCCAAGGATTCAACGGTATATGGATATGGAAAATATAAGATTTCCGATCCTAGCGGGAAAAGGCGGGGAACAGATACCCAATAGGATATAGGATCCTTGGGAGGAACTTTTGGTAATGGCCTTGATCCTCTATGCTATTTTTTATGCGTTCCGCCGGAAATTCTGTAATAAATCCAGAAATAAATGCGAACAGCAGGATTTGAACCCTGATAGGCTGGGGATACCACAGTCCCTCAAACCATCCAACTACAGGTTGGTTCGGCTAGATCTATGGTTCACGACATAGGCATGGCCGTGTAGCTTGGTATGACCATCTTACGTCTAGGATGACTTCATCACACGCGCCTTCTTCGGTCAGCGTCGTTGGCGTGGGCTGCTAACACAGATCTATCCTATCTGTCCTCACTCTACGCACACTAACTAGATGCAAAGGGTCGGTGAAAGATCAAAGGTGTGGGGTCTAACTAAGAATACTTCCCGCGTCCCGTAAAGAGGGGCGAAAAGTTTTTGAATAGTTTTGTCCCATCAAAAAATAGCGCATGCGTTCGTACTGCAGCGGGCTTTAGCATTTAGCAGTGGTGGAGTACGTAGCTCTCGGAGCAAGCCGTAGAACCCCCAAACTAGTTGTTGTAGTGTAGAGCAGTGGGAATAGTTGCACTGATGTCTAATCAGAGCATAGCATAGTATAGTCGTCCATCTCACCATCGACGTTTGCTCTCCTTGGTATTCGCAAAAAGTTGTGTAGGCCATCTATCGTGGGACGGAGTGGGTACAAAGAACTGCACTTTACACGGCATCAGCAAATAATCAAGGACCTCAACAGCCTAAGATTCCGTGGAGCACGTTAGACACATCCCCAACACTTCAATTTCAGACACTCCAGCCAGCACAAGGATGGAATTGCTCTCTGTGTATTGATTCCATCCACAACGGTACAAGGTATACAAGTGGAGCCGTTACAAGAGGCCCGATAGAAGTGGCAGGTAGGCCAGGGCGTGGCTCAAATCCTAAATACAAGGACTCCCGCGACCCGCTCCCGCCCCCGAAACCCTCGCCGCCGCCGCCTTCCCCTGCCCGCCTCCGGCGGGATCCGGCCGCCCTCGCCGGCGCGCGGCCCGGATACGGCCGCCCTCGCCGGCGCGCGGCCCGGATCCGGCCGCCCTTCCCCCGCCCTTCCTTCCCCGCCCCTCCTTCCGCCCTCGTGCCGCCTCCCCGGGAGGCGGCCGGGGCGGCCCCCGCGCCTCTGCTCTCGGCTTCGCCCCCTCATCCTCTCTCCTACCGTCGCTGGCGGGCGCCCTCGGCTCCGGCCGGGGGGTGCCGGTGGCGGTAGGATCTCCTCTCCCCGCGTGTGCGTCCTCCTGGCCCGGGGCAGGGGGCGGCGGCGGTGTTGCTCGGCTTGGCGGTGGTCCGGTGACCCAGCGGGGTGGCCGGCGGCGGACGTGGTGGCGGCGCTGCTCCTTGGCGGCAGGGCAACTTGGTGGCGCGGGGTGGCCGGCGGTGCGTCCACGACTCAGATCTGGGCCTTACGGGCCCCATCTGGGTCTTAGCGGGTCGGTCCCCGGCGTGGCTTCGTTATCTTCTGCGTGGTGAGGCAGAGGTGCGGCTTGGACAGGGGCGGCGGCGCCGACGGCGTGCCGGCTGCAGCGCGAAGGCGGGAACTCTACGGGTCTCGGAGATCCCGGCCGGGCCTGTGCGGCCACGGGCCTGGTATGTTCCTGCTATTGCATCCGGTCAGCTACCGTCTTCGACGGTGGAGGTGGGGCCCTCCCGCGTGCCGACGGTGCTGCTTCCCTAGTCCCGTCTCCTCTTCTTCATTGTGCAGGCCTTGCTTCATGGTGCCGTGTTGAGACAGTGTGGGAAGCTTCGTGATCGGGGGCGCAGGGTGGGGGTCTGTTTGGTGGCGAGCTCCGGAGTGCCTGAGGTGAAGGTTGGGACCGGGAGAAATCCCTGTTGGCTTGGCCGACACCGACGCGGTGGCGCATGCAGGTGCCGCCGGACCTTCCTGGAGGGCGTCAGGGCTACCCTTCCTCTCTACTCACCGCGTACCGGGGGAAACCCTTGGCAGCAGCGTCGTCATCGTCGCGTCCCTTCTTGGAGGTGTTGATTGGTACCGGTAACTTCGGAGGCTCGGAGCTTTGTGGGCGATCTCCGGTGGATGCAGCGGCCACGGGGCTTCTTCTTTTTTTGTCGATCCGCCGTTGTCGGCATTTGTTTCTCTTGTATTTTCTCTTTCTTTTCTTTTGGGCGTGACTGTGATGCTTCTGCCCCAGCACCTATCGTTGGTTGTCTCGGTTGATTGCTTTGTATACAAAGTGGAGGGAAACCCTTTTCGGCAAATACAAGGACTACATGTACAGGACAGATACATACATACATACATCACAAGTTAACACCTCCCCTTAGCCGGAACTCCATTTGGATGGACGTTGAGGCTGGCTCTGAATTCATGAAAAACCTGTGATGGTAGTCCCTTGGTGAACAAGTCGGCAAACTGAGAGCTGGACGGTACATGCAGTATACGAGCTTCACCAAGCGCCACGCGGTCACGGACAAAGTGGAGATCAATCTCTATATGCTTCGTGCGTTGATGTTGGACGGGGTTGGAAGCGATATAGGAGGCGCTAATGTTGTCACAATAGACAATGGTGGCACAAGTAGGTGGGCGACGGAGTTCATGCAGGAGTTGGCGCAACCAACATGACTCGGCGACACAGTTAGCGACGCCACGGTATTCGGCCTCCGCATTCGAACGGGACACGGTAGCTTGTCGCTTGGATGACCAGGACAACAAGTTGCGACCAAGGAAGACACAAAAACCGGATGTATACTTGCGGGTGTCCGGGCACCCTGCCCAATCTGCATCGGTGTAGGCCACAAGATCATGAGAGGTGGACTTGTATAGTTGCAAGCCATAGTGTGTAGTGCCACGCAAGTACCGAAGAATGCACTTGGTAAGCTGCATGTGGGAGTCGCGGGGGGCATGCATGAAGAGACACACTTGTTGAACCGCATAAGATATATCTGGTCGAGTGAGTGTGAGATATTGGAGAGCCCCGGCAAGACTTCGGTAGGTGGTAGGATTGTCCAAGAGGCGGCCATCATGAGCTGAGAGCTTAGAGTGGGTGTCGATGGGTGTAGAGACTGGTTTGCAGTTGAGCATTTTGGCCCGGTCAAGGATTTCGAGGGCATATTGTTGTTCACACAAGAACAAGCCGGGGTGGTTGGGTGTGACATTGATGCCTAGGAAATGATGAAGCTCACCTAGATTGGTCATGGAGAACTCTTGTTTGAGAGAGTAGATTATGTGGTTGAGGGCATGTGTGGTGCTGGCGGTGAGAATGATATCATCGACATAGACTAGTAGATAGGCAACGAAAGCACCATTGTGGAGTATGAAGAGGGAAGAGTCACTCTTGGATGCATGAAAACCAAGGGACAAGAGAAAATACCGAAAGCGATGGAACCATGTGCGGGGAGCTTGCTTCAACCCATAGAGGGACTTGCGAAGGAGACACACATGATCCGACCGAGAGGAGTCCACAAAACCGGCGGGTTGAGCACAATACACGGTCTCCTTGAGGTCACCATGAAGAAAATCATTCTTGACATCGAGTTGGTGGATAGGCCATGAGCTGGAAGTGGCAAGACTGAGCACAACCCGAATAGTGGCTGGTTCAACAGCCGGATTGAATGTCTCATCATAGTCAATGCCCTCCTTTTGGGTGAAACCACGGACCACCCACCATGCCTTGTACCGCGCCAGAGAGCCATCGGGATTGAACTGTGGCGAAATATCCACTTGCCGGTCACCACATTGACACCTGCAGGCTTGGGAACCAAAGACCAAGTCGATTTTTTGATTAAAGCATCATATTCATCTAACATTGCATGTTGCCAATTTGGGTCTTTGAGAGCGGAGCGGCACGTTGGTGGAATAGGGGAGATAGGAGTCGATGTGGTGGAAAGGAAAAGTGGTTTGGGCTGACAGTAGCCAGATTTGGCTCGAGTTTGCATTTTGTGCGAGTTGTGCGATAGTTTAATTGGTTGGGCATGAGCTGGAAGACGTGGCTGAATGGGGGTGGTTGGCACGGAAGTGGAGGAAGATGGCGTGGGGTCCGGGGGGACTGGCGGGTGTGAGATCCGAGGAAGATCCGCGAGCAAAGGCAGTGGGAGCGTGATCCGAGGGAACGGACGGGACGGGCGCGTGATCCGAGGGAGCGGGCGAGGTGGGTGCGGCTGGCGTGCGACCCGAGGAAGCGCATGGGAGCGGAGTTGGTGGGGGGTGGATGCGGTGGAGTCTGGCAAGCGAGTGGGCTTGCGGCACGTGGAGGGGTGGGCCGGGCTGTCCGGCGGCTGGCAATCCGGGATTGGCGTGCATGGAGAGGTCGCATCAGACGGACGCGGTGGGACCTAGTACGAGGTAGGTAGCGATCCGGGCAGCGAATCTAGGATGGCAGGCGAGGGGATCCGGGCTGGATTTTCTGCGGTTGGGGAAGAGGGGAGCGACGGTGTGGTGGGTGCGTAAGGAAAAACGCTCTTGTCAAAAACTATGTGACGGGAGACGATGACTCGACGTGTGGTTAGGTCATAGCATCTGTAGCCTTTGTGCTCAAGTGGGTAACCTAGAAAAACGCAGTGCGTGGAGCATGGAGAAAGCTTGTGAGAGGAGGTGGCATAGAGATTAGGAAAGCAAAGACACCCAAACACACGGAGGTGGTCGTAAGTGGGGTGAATGCCATGAAGCATGTAGTAAGGAGTTTGGCCATGAATGCCACGAGATGGTCGGCAGTTTAAGAGGTAGGTGGCTGTGTGAAGGGCTTCGACCCAAAAGGGCGAAGGTAAATGAGCTTGTAGAAGGAGAGTACAGACAATGTCATTAGTGGTGTGGATTAAGCGTTCAGCTTTCCCATTTTGTGGCGAGGTGTGGGGGCAGGAGAAGCGGTAGGTGATGTCGTTGATGGAGAAGAAGGAGCGCAAAGTGGAGTTGATGAACTTGCCGCCGTTGTCGCATTGGAGTGCCTTGATGATTACATTATACTGAGTACGAACAAAAGAGAAAAAGCGAAGAAGAGTGGTAGAGGTGTCCGACTTGTGATGGAGGGGAAATGTCCACAAGAAGTGTGAGTAATCATCAAGTATAACCAAATAATATTGATAACCAGAGAAGCTTACAACAGGGCTTGTCCATTAATCACAATGAAGAAGCTCAAAGGGAGCATAAGTGCGGCTACTAGAAGATGGAAAGGGAAGGCGCGGCTGGTGTCCAAGTTGGCACGCAGTACATGGGATGTGCGCAGATTTATTACATGAAGGTAGAAATTCATTGGCAGCTAAAGAAGGCATAGTCTGAGGACTGGGGTGGTCGAGCCGGCGGTGCCACACGTCGGCATTGGAGATAGTGGCAGAAAGGGCAGTGCACCACGTCTTGTTATTCCCGAAGAATGGATAGAGGTCGCTGGAGCTAGCGGAGATCATGAGTACCCTCCTGGTGCGAAGATCCTTCACAAGAAGGCCAAAGGGATAAAATTCAATAGAACATGAGTTATCTTTGGTGAACTGACGGACAGAGATGAGACCCGTGACTACATTAGGGGAAAATAAAACATCGTAAAGGTGAAAGTTGTGGGGATGGAGGGTGGTGGAACCGGTTGCATGAATGGGAATATGGGTACCATTGCCAACAACAATGCTAGAGAAAGGATGCGTTAAAGAAGAATTCGAGAAGGTGAGGTTACCAGGGTTGCCGGTGATGTGGGAGGCGGCGCCGCTGTCAAGGTACCACTCGGACGGAGCGGAGCTGCTGTTGGGGAAGCCGGAAGCGCTGTAGGCGGCTTGGAGCATGGCGAGGTGGTCCCACGACGGCTGCTGTGGAGGAGTGGGCGCGGGGTAGCCGGAGAACTGCATCTGGTAAGCCTGGGCATGGGAGCCAGGCCGAGGACCGAGCACACCGGCAGAGTTCGGAGGGACCCAGCCGGGCCGTGGGTTGGGCAGGCCCATGCCGTAGGGCGCGAAGAAACCCATATATGGGTTGTACGACATGGGAGGTGCGGTGCCACGGCCGCCCTGATCGCCGCACCATGCCCGTGCCCGCAGCCGCCGCGATTGCCAGATCCGCGGCCCTGCGGGAAGCTGTTGCCGCGATCGTTGTTGCGGTCGACGCGGTCACCCTGGCGAGCGCTGGAGGAGCCACCGGGGGCGGAGGAGGTGCCGGAAGGGCCGCCACTCCCGGTGATGGTGAGGATGGGAACGGGCTTGTCGGCCACGCGCTGGGCGAGGTTTTCCTCCGCGAGCTTCAAGCGCGAGAAGACCGTCTCGAACGGCAGTAGAGGCACGGTGTCACCCAAGACAACGCGAATCGTGTCGAGCCGTTTGTCGATGCCGTGGAGAAACTGGGTGGTGAGGTCCACCTCGGTGACGGCGTGGTCGATGTCAGCCAACCCAGCGGTCAGAAGCTTCATGCAGCGGGCATATTCGGCAACGAAGAGGTCACCTTGTTTGAGATTGCGGTATTGCCGATTCAGCATCATGTAGCGAGCCGCATGGTGCGCCAGGAAGTAGTCGCGGATGCGGTTCCAGAGGTCGAAGGTGGTGGTGGCCCCGACGACGTGGTCGCGAGGTTGTCGGCGAGAGTGGAGTAGATCCAGAGCACAAGGTGGGCGTCGAGCTCGCGCTGAAGGGCAGTGGCATTGGGAGGGAGTGGGTGTTCGATGAACTGGGTGATGCCGTAGCGGATGAGGACGAGGAGGAAGAACGACTTCCACTTGTGGTAGTTGTGGTCTTCGGGGTTGAGAAGGAACTTGATGTGGTTCTGCATGCTGTCGCGAAAAAAAGGATGTGGGGAGAGGGCGGCAGCGAAGGAGAGCGGCAGCGCCGGAGAAGAGAACAGGGGGCGAATTGGGTTCCGGTGAATGGGGAAGAGCCGTTGTGGGAGGAGGAAGATGTCCCAAAGACGAAGGGGGGGGAGGTGCTCATGGCGGCGGTGGTGCCGCCGCTGGTGGCCGAGGAAGAAAGAATGGCCAGCGAGGTAGCCGAGCTGGTGGCCGGGGAGGTGGTGGAGGAGGTGGAGTTCTCTGCCATGGTAGTGCCTGGAGTCTGATACCAAGCAGAAGGATGGAATTGCTCTCTGTGTATTGATTCCATCCACAACGGTACAAAATATACAAGTGGAGCCGTTACAAGAGGCCCGATAGAAGTGGCACGCAGGCCAGGGCGTGGCTCAGATCCTAAATACAAGGACTACATGTACAGGACAGATACATACATACATCACAAGTTAACACAACCTTAGAGTTATGGTTGAGAGGGCATTTGGAACTCTGAAGAATAGGTTTAAGATCATGGATCAGAAACCATTCCACCCTTACCCTACCAAGGTTAAGCTTGTTCTTGCATGTTGCATCCTCCATAACTGGATCCTACAATGGGGTTGTGATGAACTTGTCCCGGAGAAGAAAGATGTGACGTCTGATGAAGTTGTCAGCTCCGGCTATGGTGTGAAGGCATTTGACAACGAAGCCTGGAATAACAGAAAGATGGAATGTGCTTAAGTGATATGGTATAATAGAGGTTAGACAAGGTTCTGGAGAAGAAGGAGAAGGATAAGAAGAAGAGGCTACAACACAAGAACAGAAGAAGAAGAGGACCAAGAGACTTCCACCTAGTTAGCATCTATGAATTGTCTAATATTTAGCTATATGACTCTTAATTAGTACTGTCATTTGTTAGTAGTTAGGTTGAACTGTCATTTTTCCCTAACTAGGACCAAGATGATGTTGAAACCGTGTGCGGTAAGGTCACCACTAGTGAGAAGTGATGGTCACACCTTATGTCGCTCATAACCAAACGACGTGTAGTTTGTCTAACAAGCATGACCCAGACAACCAAACACTGTGCTAAAAATTGCTTTCATGAAGCAGCTAGCCTAAAGGCAGGCAACCAAATTACATGCACATGTTAACTTTTTGCCTGCTCAGACATGCATTACTCGGACAAGTATGTAAAGTGTCCCAAGACAACCAAACGCATCACTAGCAGCTGGCACGTGGTTTCACGAGATCCATTGCAAAACCGTACTACTGCTCTACTTGTTTAGTGATAAAGGTTCATGGGCTCATGTGAGTTCAAAAGTTGATTACTTTGTGTAATCTAGGACGGTATCCACGGCACCGCGCCTTTACAAGACAAGTGTGTACGAGTACTACACCACTTTGTATAATTTAATGTGGTATAGTACTGGCTACTTGTAGTACAGTATCATCTCAATAACATCGGACTCCAACTCGAGCTCGTTGTTCTCATTGCTGCATGCACCGGCGCCCGCTCAAGAGCAGCATCCTTCCTTCCTTCCAAGTAACTTCGCACCGCTCTAGCTCCTTTCAATCTACTTCTCCTACCTACTACTAGCTCTGTACTGGTTAAGCCTAATTAAGATGGTCTGATAATCACACTTGCAGATCTCTACATAACACTAGTAGAAAACAGGGCATCAGTCTCGGTTTCAGCGGGCCTTTAGTCCTGGTTCTGCAACCGGGACTAATGCCCACACTTTTAGTTCCGGTCGTGTTACGAAGCGGGACTAAAGGGGCTCCACGTCGCCACCGTGGGATGCCCAGGCATGAGGACCTTTAGTCCCGATTTGTAACACCGATCGGGACTAAAAAGGCAGCCACGTGTTAGCAGCTGCACGCGATGGGCTTTTTGTTTTTCTAAGGAGAGGTTTAGGTTTTGGAGGGTTTAGGGGTTTTCATATTGTGTTTTCCTCTTTTATTTTTGTGTTAACCCTTCAGTTTTTTTACATTTAGGGTTTCATTTTTATTTTATGTTTTTCCATTCAACTCGACGCTAGCTACTACGTATAGCAAATGAAGGAACCATTACACAACATTGTCATGAACATATATAGAGAGAAGTGATCTCTCTTTCTACGTGCTTGGTCGAACAACAAGTTTTCGTATATCTATCCGACGCTACTATATTTACGTGCTTGGTCGAACAATATAATATCTCTTAAGATCCATAACATCTACCAAAATCACATTGCAATTTCCGATGGTATTCTCCATCTCCAGGTATGACGTGCTCAACAAAGAATCTGGCCAATTCCTTTTGAATTGCTCTTATGCGATCATTTGGTAGGAGTTCGTTCCGCTTCTCCCAGATCTAATTTAAAGATGGGGGTCAATACATATATATGAATGAAACTCAACATAATTGATGGTAATAAAAAAAAATTATGAATATTGTTTACGTACTTCAAATTGTCACTAGTAGAAAACAGGGCATTAGTCCCGGTGCCAGAGGGCCTTTAGTCCCGGTTCTGCAACCGGGACAAAACAATCGGGACTAATGCCGATTACTTTTAGTCCCAGTTGGCTTACGAATCGGGACTAAAGGAGCTCCATGTAGCCGCTGTGGGGCGCCCAGGCAGGAGGACCTTTAGTCCTTGTTGGTAACACGACCGGGACTAAAAGGCAGCCACGCGTTAGCAGCTGCCAGGCGTTGGGGTTTTTGTTTTTGTCTTGAAAGGAGGGGTTTTGGGGTTTTGGAGGGTTTAGGGGTTCTCATATTGTGTTTCCCCCTTTTATTTTTGTGTTTACCCTTCAATTCTTCTACATTTAGGGTTTCATTTTTATTTAATGTTTTCCATTTAACTTGACGCTAGCTACTACATATAGCAATGAAGGAACCATTACACAAGATCGTCATGAACATCTATAGAGAGAAGTGACCTCTCTTTCTCCATGCTTGGTTGAGCAACTTGCAATACCCATCCGGAAGCTTCAGAAAGCAATAAAGGCAGCGCAGGAAGGGACGTTCATTCCCGACAGAGAGAAGGATGAGCTGACAGAGGCCCTCGGGGATCCTGAACACCCTGGACGAACACGAGACACATCAGGCTCCGTTCCGTGGGTGTATGGGTTTCCCGACAGCGGTGGTTATAGAAGCCGAGAGAGAAAGAGGAAAGAGGAAGCAATCGAAATGCAGAGGCTCAGTACAAGATTAGCAAAACTAGAGGAACTTGAGAGCCAGCGAGCTACCGGCCAACCATCTCAACGGCACGAAGATCCTTGCTTCGACGCTGCCCGAGAAGCTACCCCACCATCTCAGCGAAGAAGTAGCATGGCTTCCACGGAGCTCGTTCAACCTGATTTCATGGCTCCTCGCTACCCTGTGGATAATATCACGGAGGCTGAACATTGTTTTCTAATGACGAAATGCCAGAACCTGACCTTGAAGGCAGCGGTCAGCTCTGTTGTACCTTCTCAAGCTGAGGGAGCTTTTCATTGCCGTATGATTCCACATGGTTAAGCTATTGTGACGGTGGATGAAATAATGGAGGGATTTGAGGAGCTGGAGCTTGACTACCCTACAGGTGAAGGGGAGATTCATCTGGAAAATGCTTTGAAGAGTACCTATCTATGGAGAAAGGAGTACATCAAGCTTCCAAACTGGACGCCTCCTCCTCCTCCTCCTCCTCCTCCGGCGCGTGAGGACACCAGCCTCCTCCTCCGCCTCCTCCGGCGAGTCAGGGCACTCCGCCTCCTCCGACGCATCAGGGCACTCCGCCTCCTCCTCCGCCTCCTCTGGTGCGTGAGGGCACTCCGCCTCCTCCTCCGCCTCCTCCGGCGTGTCAGCGGACTCCGACGCCTCAGCAAGGGCGGAAGAGAGACGCTGCCGCTCTGGCGGCTAGCAGTACAAGCAGAGGCAGGAAGAAATTCAAATACGGTCCAAGCCTCAGGGCTCCGGAATAGTTACCATATGAGAGGATCGACGAGGAAAACGCGGACATCAGTGATGCCGAAGTGCAGGCCCATTTTGCACGGAAACCTCCACCTCCGAAGGAAATAATAGATCCGGTGAAAGCGAAGCGCACTCTGCATGCCCTTAAGCGACCACCGCCGCCTCCGCTGCAATCCAACTATGAGCGATGTATTAAAAACACATATGATGAAGCAGAGCGGTCGGAAAGTACTTCTAGTGATGCAAGATTAGCAAAACGAAGAAGTGGGAAAAGAATTCTCCAGCTCAGCGAACAGGCCAAGCAATCGTGCCCCCCGCTCAAGGTGTCTAGCGATATCGTCGCTAATCATCCGGGGCTACAACCCGGTACAAATCTTGGTGATTATGTGGGCGATGATGTATAGTTCGAAATGTTAGAGGTAGTAGAGATCTTCAGATACGAGCACGGAAAGCCTCTTGTCAAACCTGATCATCCTCCTGTAACAATGATGATGCGAAGATTGCATGAATGGTACATGGATACCTGCAGGAAGTCTGGGACCGATAGTTTGATGCTAAGAATTAAAGAAGAGCACGACCTCATTGGAGTTGACCTGATGCATGTTGAATTTGTGGGATTATTTCAGTTATTCAATCAAGAGGCCCTCGACAAACAACTCATGACTTGCTACTGTCTGTAAGTATTACTTCTGTAATTAAGTCTCTAGCTCAGCTCGTTCCTTGCATGTATATATAATTATCCTCACTATATTATGCAGATTGAATATGGTCGAATGCAAAAAAGGACAAGTCTATGGCATTGGGTTCATTAGCCCAAATACCATAAATGAATGGTCGGAACAAGAGAGAGCCGAAGATACTGAGGAAAACTTGCTAAAATCGTCCCTTCGACATCAAAACAAAGGGACAATACTGTTTCCTTACAACTTCAAGTGAGTGTTACTATCTTGTGTATATTCGGTTTCGCTTACTCGAGGTTAAGTAATGTAATTGATGAGTTATGCGTGCGCAGGTTCCACTTTATTCTGCTATCCATTAAGCTTGACGGGGGAGTAGTAATTGTCTTGGACTCGAGACGCAAATATCCCCAGGAGTATGCGGACATGACTGCAATGCTCCAGAAGTAAGTTTAATCATTATCGCACCATGCATATTGGCAACTTCCGTTCATTAATTTCCTGATATCAATTAATCATTTTCTTTGCCTGGCAGGGTTTGGAAAAACTTCACCGGAATGGTTCCGGGTCTGCAGAACGAGCTGCGATTTACACACCCCAAAGTAAGTAGTACTAGCTAGTTCCGCGCATCTCTCATTGATTATTCTAGTTTCATCAATACCATTTATCATGCTTGATTATCAGTTTGATTTAACTCTATTTCTCGTAAAGTGCTTGTGGCAGGCACCCGGAAATCATTTATGTGGATATTACGTTTGCGAGTTGATGCGCCAGTCGACCTCTGAGCGGGGCTACTCTGACAAACAATTTGAAGTACATAAACAATATTCACAATTTTATTTTATTACCATCAATTGTGTTGAGTTTCATTCATGTATATGTATTGACCCCCTTCTTTAAATTAGACGTGAGAGATGCGGGAAGAACTCCTACCACATAATCGCATACGAGCAATTCAAGAGCAATTGGCGGGATTCTTTCTTGACCATGTCATACATAAAGACGGAGAATGCCATGTGGAAATTCAAGTTGATTTTCGGTAGATGATGTCAGGGATCGTAAGAGATGTTATATTGTATATATGTAGTAGCGTCAGATAGAAATACGAAAACTTGTTGTTCAACCAATCTCAGAGAAAGAGAGGTCACTTCTCTCTGTATATGTTCATGACGATCTTGTGTAATTAATGGTTCCTTCATTTGCTTACTAGCGTTAAGTTCTCTCTATATGTAGTAGCTAGCGTCGACCAAGCACGGAGAAAGAGAGGTCACTTCTCTATATATATATGAAATCCCTAATTGAACCATCCAAAACCCCAATAACCCCCCCCCTTTCCAAAAACAAAACAAAAACCCCAGCTCCTGCGAGCTGCTGACGCGTGGCTGCCCTTTAGTCCCGGGTGGTGTTACCAACCGAGACCAAAGGTCCTCCTCCCTGGGCGCACCACAGCGGCCACGTGAACTTCCATTGGTCCCGGTTAATAAGACAACCGGGACTAAAGGTTTTGGGCATTAGTCCCGTTTGTTTTGTCCCAGTTTCAGAACCGGGACTAAAGGCCCTCTGAAACCGGGAGTAATGCCCTGTTTTCTACTAGTGTAGGGAGAAATCATACCTGGTGAAAGTGGATGAAGTATCTGTTTGTCCTACTTGTGATATTTATTAGTTTGATGCTTGTGTGGTCCATGTAAGACAAATGGGTCACACCGAGGTTTTAGTGTCTTTTGAGACTTATAATGACACTTTAGTTAGTTTGATGAAGAGGTTTAGACTTGGTATGATGTTTTAGTTAATTTGATGAAGAATATTGGACTTTTTATGATTCTTATGCATTTCCTATGATGTGGTACTGTCTGCAGACAAAATTTGGCTGTTTATATGTCTTTTGTTTCAGCGTTGATGCAGAAACAAATAACAAAGGAAATATGACTTCATCTTTGCTGAGTACGCTACTCGGTAAAAGCAGTTTGCCAAGAACACAACTTAGCGAAAAAGCCACGTGTCCTTCTCTGAAAGTGTGGCTCATAGGCAGAAACTTTACTGAGTACTTGAGATAGGTACTCGGCAAAGACGGAAGTCCATGAGTGAGACGCATCAACTCAACTATTTGCCGAGTGGCTGGCCACACACTCGGCAAACTACGTATTGCTACCTCTTGAGCTGCGTTGGTTTTCCCTTGAAGAGGAAAGGGTGATGCTGCAAAGTAGCATAAGTATTTCTCTCATATTTTGAGAACCAAGGTATCAATCTAGTAGGAGACTACGCACAAGTCACCTAGTACCTGCACAAACAATCAAGAACCTTGCAACCAATGCGATAAAGGGTTTGTCAATCCCTTCACGGCCAATCACAATAGTGAGATCTGATAAAGATAGTAAGATAAATATTTTTGGTATTTTTGTTGTATAGATTGGAAAGTAAAGATAACAAAATAGTAAACGAGATGCGATGTAAATAAAAGAGATGCAATATAATAAGAAAGAGACCCGGGGGCCATAGGTTTCACTAGTGGCTTCTCTCAAGATAGGATGTATTACGGTGGGTAAACAAATTACTGCCGAGCAATTGATAGAAAAGCGCATAATTATGAAGTTATCTAAGGAAATGATCATGAACATAGGCATCACATCCGTGTCAAGTGGACCGAAATGATTCTGCATCTACTACTATTACTCCACACATCGACCGCTATCCAGCATGCATCTAGAGTATTAAGTTCATAAGAACGGAGTAACGCATTAAGCAAGATGACATGATGTAGAGGGATAAACTCAAGCAATATGCTATAAACCCCATCTTTTTATCCTCGATGGCAACAATACAATACGTGCCTCGCTGCCCCTGCTGTCACTGGGAAAGGACACCGCAAGATTGAACCCAAAGCTAAGCAGTTCTCCCATTGCAAGAAAGATCAATCTAGTAGGCCAAACTAAACCGATAATTCGAAGATACTTGCAAAGATATCAAATCATGCATATAATAATTCAGAGAAGAACCGAATAATATTCATAGATAAACTTGTTCATAAATCCACAATTCATCGGATCTCGGCAAATACATCGCAAAAGAGTATTACATCAAATGGATCTCCAAGAACATCGAGGAGAACTTTGTATTGAGAATCAAAGAGCGAGAAGAAGCCATCTATCTAATAACTATGGACTCGAAGGTCTTTGGTAAACTACTCATGCTTCATCGGAGAGGCTATGGTGTTGTAGAAGCCCTCCGTGATCGATTCGCCCTCCGGCGGAGCGTCGGAAAAGGCCCCAAGATGGGATCTCACATGTACAGAGAGTTGCGGCGGTGGAAAATTGGTTTCGTGGCTCCCCCTGAGGTTTTTAGGTCATAAGGGTATATATAGGCTGAAGAAGTACGTCGGTGGAGCTCCGTAGGGCCCACGAGGGTGGGGGGCGCGCCTACCCCCTTGGGCGTGCCCTCCTACCCTTGTGGTCGCCTCATGGAGTTCTAGATTTCAACTCCAAGTCTTCTGGATTGCTTATGGTCTAAGAAAGATCATCGCGAAGGTTTCATTCCGTTTGGACTCCGTTTGATTTCCTTATCTGCAAAACGATAAAATAGGCAAAAAAACAGAAACTGTCCCTGGGCCTCCGGTTAATAGGTTAGTCCCAAAAATAATATAAAAGAGCATGTTAAAGCCCATTAACCATCCAAAATAGATAATATAATAGCATGGAACAATCAAAAATTATAGATACGTTGGAGACGTATCAAGCATCCCCAAGCTTAATTCCTGCTCGTCCTTGAGTAGGTAAACGATAAAAACAGAATTTTTGATGTGGAATGCTACCTAACATAATTTTCAATGTAATTCTCTTTATTGTGGCATGAATGTTCAGATCCGTAAGATTCAAGATAAAAGTTCAATATTGACATAAAAATAATAATACTTCAAGCATACTAACAAAGCAACTATGTCCTCTCAAAATAACATGTCCAAAGAAAGCTCATCCCTACAAAATCATATAGTTTGGTTATGCTCCATCTCCGTCACACAAAATGCTCAAATCACGCACAACCCCGATGACAAGCCAAGCAATTGTTTCATGCTTTAGTATTCTCAAACTTTTTCAACTTTCACACAATATATGAGCGCGAGTCGTGGACATAACACTATAGGTGGAATAGAATGGTGGTTGTGAGAGGACAAAAAGAGGGAGATTGTCACATCCCTAGTTCTGGTATGACCTAGACTAGCTAGTCATGTGTGCATCATGTTTAATTTTTAAATGAATGTGAATTGGGGAAAGTGGAAAGCCTCAGAGATCATTTCTAAAAATGATCAACATTAAAAATTGCTTCAAATTGGTCCAAGAAAATGTTCCTGTTAATCTCTGGAAATATTGGCAAGGGATAAAATTCAAACCAATATTTTAGAATCTCAGAAACAATTATTTTTGGGCCTTTGAATTAATCCAATAATTATTTGAATTGGATTTATATTCATAATAACTAGTTTATGAATCCAATAATTCTGAAAAAAATGGTGAGTGGCTCTGAATAATTATATCTAGCCACATAAGTCTTTTCAGAAGGTACCAAAATGGTTTGATATCTTAATCAGATCAAAACAAACTTCAGAAAATTAGAAAACAAAAGGAAATAGGAAAGACAGAGAGAGAGAGAGAGTGCTCACCTGGTGCAGCCCACCAGAGGATTCGACCCACCCACGCGGCCCGCCACTGTCGTCTCCACCGCGCCAGTCGGACGCCGAGCGTGTGGCCGCCGCGCGCGCCCACATGCCTGGCCACCTCCTGCTTCCCGCCGCTACCTCGACGCCCAGGTCGTCGCCACGCAGCCCCCTGGTCCCTCTCTCTCACTCCCTCGAGCTCATCCCCCTCCTCTGTTCTCTCTCTCGCCCACACCCGAGCGCGCCCGTCGCCGCCGATTCACTGCCACAACGTCCACCGAGCTCCCCTCGCCCCTCTGCTTTGTGCAACGAGCCCGCCTCGACGCCGTGGATCCCCAAGACGAAGCACGCGCTCACGGGTTGCCGGAAACGTCGCCATTGAGCTCATCACCATCCTCTGCCCCGACGATCACCGCCCGTCGATTCGCCGCCTCCGACGCTTCCCCGACCACGCTGGGCTTCTCTGCGAGACCTCTGCGAGCTCCGCCGTCGTTTGCCCCTCCTCCACATGCCTCTCGATCACCGTAGCCGCCGTTTTGGCCAAAGCCGAAGCTCGTTGCCGCCGTACATGGCGCTGCCGCGGCCACAACTCTTGTTGCTCGCGTACGAGCCCATCAGCGCGCTCAGCACACTCCTAGGAGCACCTAGCACTTTTCGGTTTTTCCTCTAATGCACCGTAGCATCGACACCGTCCGTGCCCGAACTCCGGCCGCCGCCTCGAGCTCGATTCCGACGAGCTTAGGCCCCCTTAGCTCCTCCCGTTCGCTCCAACAGATGCGGCGCACCTCCAGCTCGCCTTAGAACCCAACCGCGCCCTAAACGGTGCCCTGTAGGCGAAACCCGAGCCACCCCAGTGCGTCTCCGCCGCGTTCCTGGCCGTCGCCGGCGAAACCCCGGCGAGCTGACGTGGCACCGTCATTAGTGGCTAATGACCCACTAATTAACCCCTCCAGTATCACTGACATGCGGGCCCCACTTCCTAACTAACCAGCTAACAGAAATAATTAAGTTTGGTCTAATTACAGTGGCCCCACGCGTCGGCGTTGCCTCGCTGACGTGGCAGTTGACCAGACCCACCTGTCATTGACACTGTACAGCACTGGGTCACTGACCAGTGGTCCCCACTGGTCAGGTTTTACCTGGACCGCTCCTGTTGACCTGCTGAGGTCAGCATGACGTAGTGCTGACGCAGTAAACATTTTCTGGGATTTTAAATAAATCAGAAATGATTTATTTATTTCAGAAAATATCCAAAACTTTGAAAAATCATAGAAAATAATCTATAACTCCAAATGAAACAAGTTATATATGAAAAATGATTAGAAAAATCCAAGGAATCTGTTTATGGCAGTTCCATGTATGTTTAAGCAACCTAAACTTGCTGTTTACATCAAAACGTGATAATGCACTTTATAAATTCATAGTTTGAATTTGAATTTGAACCTTGAGTTCAAATCAACCCAAACCTTTCTGTTACTAGCTGCATTAAGTCAAATAACAGCATATTGCCACGTCATTATCATGCATCATATTGTGCATTGCATTGATCGTGTTTCTTCTCTGTTTGCCGTTGTTGTCCCCCCCCGGTAGACGTTGTTCCGACGTTGTGATCGTTGACACCGATGAAGACTGAATGTTATCTTCAGAAGTGACAGGCAAGCAAACCCCCTTGTTCATTCCGATACAATCCCACTCTCTCGCTTCTGCTCTCTTTTACTGCATTAGGACAACAACGATTCAACTGTTACATGCTGCGGTAGTTGAACCCCTTTCCTCTGCATGACCTGTCATTGCCACAGTAAATAGATGAAACCCACTAGTATGAGTAGGAGTTGTTTGAGCCCTGATGTGCCTACTCATTCATGCTTGTTGTCATGCCTGCTACTGCTTAGAGTTGAGTCGGGTCTGATTCATCGGGGATGAATTGGTATGGTGATGAACATGTTCTACTTTGTGTGAGCTAAGTGTGTGAACATGATTTGGTAAAGGTATTGGTGAGAGGCCATGTAGGAGTACATGGTGGGTTGTCTCATCGAAACCGTCCTTAGGAACTGAGTTTTGTGTTTGTGATCCATGAACAGCTACTACCACACATTGGGATCCTTAATTGACTCTCTCGACTTATTAACTGCCCTCGTCCTCTGTCCAGGAGTTGCAACTAGTTTCTGGTGTTTGTAGGATATGTGTTGGCGGCCGTGCGTAGCGCTGACCCTAGGGGTGGGCTATGTTGCGGTAGATACACCGTGGCCTGGTGTACCGAGCGCCCGTTTGGTGTCTCGGGAACCCTGCACACATCGTTTGGGGCTGTGAGCGAAACCCCGGCCGGATCTCCTCGCGGATGGAACCCGAATAGGCGATAAACCTGGACTAGAGACTTGTGTGGTTAGTCAGGTCGTGGCCGACTCCCTTGCCAGGCTTCCGCTTGAAGGTTGCCGAGGTACACGGCGTGTACATGGTGGTAAGTGTCCGGAGCGTGTGTGAAGAAGTACACCCCTGCAGGGTTAACATCATCTATTCGAATAGCCGTGTCCGCGGTGAAGGACTTCTGGGTTGCCTGTACAGTTCATAGACAAGTGAAAGTGGATACTCTAAAACTCGCAAGATAAGCGTGAGTGCTATGGATGGCGTTCTCGTGAGGAGACGGGAGCGAATCCATAGTGGTGTATTGTATGGTGAATATGTGGACTCGTGTGCGCCACCTCAAAAGAGTTATTTGCAGTCGTAGTTCAGGTTAGCCACTGAGTCAAAGCTGGCTTGCTGCAGTCAAACTGCACCACCCCCTTTTGATACTGATGCATATGTAGATAGTTCTGATGTAAGTCTTGCTGAGTACATTTGTGCTCACGTTTGCTTATTTTATGTTTTGCAGAGAGACTTCAGTCTCACTAGTAGTTCCGCGTGGACTTCGATGTTTAGCTTGTTACCTCAGCTACGATCTTGTGCCCTCGGCAGGGTCTTGTAGATAGTCAGGCTTCTCAACCTTTTTCATTTGTAGTTGTCTGTACTCAGACAAGTTAAGCTTCCGCATGTGCTTGTTGCTTGTATGCTCTGTATGCTGGGGTCATGAGACCCATGTTTGTAATATCTGGCTCTTCGGAGCCTAATGAATAAATACTCTGAGTCGTAGAGTCTTGTTGTGATGCCATGTTGTATTTGCGCATATCGAGCATATTGTGTGTATGATTGAAATGCTTGGTATGCGTGGGATCCGACAATCTAGTTGTTTATCCTTGGCAGCCTCTCTTATGGGGAAATGTAGTCTAAGTGCTTCCGAGAGCGATAGTAGTCCGCTACAGCCCGGTTCACCGGAGTCCTGCTAGCCCAGCACTACTGCTCTGAACACTTGACTGGCCGGCATGTGTTTCACTTCGTTCCTGTGTCTGTCCCTTCGGGGAAATGTCACGCGGTGACATCCGGAGTCCTGCCTAGCCTGCTATAGCCCGGGTTCCCGGAGTCCTGTTAGCCCAGTGCTACAGGCAGGATTCACACGCTACTAACCGACATGCTCGAAGTTGATTCATGTATGCCTGTCCCCATAGGTTAGTGCCGCTTTGGGTTCACGACTAGCCATGTCGGCCCGGGTTCTCTGTCATATGGATGCTAGCGACACTGTCATATACGTGAGCCAAAAGGCGCAAACGGTCCCAGGCCATGGTAAGGCGACACCCGTGGGAATACCGTGCGTGAGGCTGCAAAGTGATATGAGGTGTTACCGGCTAGATCGATGTGACTTGGAATCGGGGTCCTGACAGAGATAGTCTCACATCAACTAGGCGTATCAACGGTCTATGGAGATGCCCATCAATAGATATCGATGTGAGTGAGTAGGGATTGCCATGCAACGGATGCACTAGAGCTATAAATGTATGAAAGGTCAACAAAAGGAACTAAGTGGGTGTGCATCCAACTTGCTTGCTCACGAAGACCTAGGGCATTTGAGGAAGCCCATTGTTGGAATATACAAGCCAAGTTCTATAACGAAAAATTCCCACTAGTATATGAAAGTGACAAAATAAGAGACTCTCTATCATGAAGATCAGGGTGCTACTTTGAAGCACAAATGTGGTAAAAAGATAGTAGCATTGTCCCTTCTTTCTTTTTCTCGCTCTTTTTTTTCTTTTTTTCTTTTCTCTCTTTTTTTATTTGGCTTCTTTGGCCTCTCCTTTTTTTCTTTTTCTCTTTTTTTCCTCACATGGGACAATGCTCTAATAACGAAAATCATCACACTTTTATTTACTTACAACTCAAGAATTACAACTCGATGCTAGAACAAAATATGACTCTATGTGAATGCCTCCGGCGGTGTACCGGGATGTGCAATGAATCAAGAGTGACATGTATGAAAGAATTATGAATGGTGGCTTTGCCACAAATACGATGTCAACTACATGATCGTGCATAGCAATATGACAATGATGAAACGTGTCATAATAAACAGAACGGTGGAAAGTTGCATGGCAATATATGTCGGAATGGCTATGGAAATGCCATAATATGTAGGTATGGTGGCTGTTTTGAGGAAGGTAAATGATGGTTGTATGGTACCGGCGAAAGTTGCGCGGTACAAGAGAGGCTAGCAATGGTGGAAGGGTGAAAGTGCGTATAATCCATGGACTCAACATTAGTCATAAAGAACTCACATACTTATTGCAAAAATCTACAAGTCATCAAAACCAAGCACTACGCGCATGCTCCTAGGGGGATATATTGGTAGGAAAAGACCATCGCTCGTCCCCGACCGCCACTCATAAGGAAGACAATCAAAAAGCACCTCATGCTTCAAATTTGTTACACAACGGTTACCATACGTGCATGCTACGGGACTTGCAAACCTCAACACAAGTATTTCTCAATTTCATAATTACTCAACTAGCATGATTCTAAGATCACCATCTTCATATCTCAAAACAATCATCAAGTATCAAACTTCTCAATGTATTCAATGCACTTTATATGAAAGTTTTTATTATACCCATCTTGGATGCCTATCATATTAGGACTAAGTTTATAGCCAAAAGAAAATTACCATGCTGTTCTAAAAGACTCTCAAAATAATATAAGTGAAGGATGAGAGATCAATAATTTCTATAAAATAAAACCACCACCGTGCTCTAAAAAGATATAAGTGAAGCACTAGAGCAAAAATTATCTAGCTCAAAAGATATAAGTGAAGCACATAGAGTATTCGAGTAAATTCCGATTCATGTGTGTCTCTCCAAAAGGTGTATTCAGCATGAATGATTGTGGTAAATTAAAATGCAAAGACTCAAATCATACAAGACGCTCCAAGCAAAACACATATCATGTGGTGAATAAAAATATAGCCTCAAGTAAAGTTACCGATAGACGAGGACGAAAGAGGGGATGCCTTCCGGGGCATCCCCAAGCTTAGGCTTTTGGTTGTCCTTGAATTTTACCTTGGGGTGCCTTGGGAATCCCCAAGCTTAGGCCACTCCTTATTCCAAAATCCATCAAATCTTTTACCCAAAACTTGAAAACTTCACAACACAAAACTCAAACAGAAAATCTCATGAGCTCCGTTAGTATAAGAAAGCAAACCACCACTTTAAGGTACTGTATTGAACTCATTCTTTATTTATATTGGTGTTAAACTTACTGTATTCCAACTTTTCTATGATTCATACCCCCGATACTACTCATAGGTTCATCAAAATAAGCAAACAACACACGATTAACAGAATCTGTCAAAAACAGAACAGTCTGTAGTAATCTGTAACTTCCGAATACTTCTGTAACTCCAACAATTCTGAAATAAATTTGTGGACGTGAGGAATTTTTCTATTAACCATCTGCAAAAATAATCAACCCATAAGCACTCTCCAGTAAAACATGACATCTAATCTCGTGAGCGCAAAAGTTTCTGTTTTTTACAGCAAGATCGCAAAGATTTCACCCAAGTCTTCCCAAAGGTTCTACTTGGCACAAACACTAATTAAAACATAAAACCACATCTAACCAGAGGCTAGATGAATTATTTATTACTAAACAGGAACAAAAATCAAATTGGGTTGCCTCCCAACAAGGGCTATTGTTTAACGCCCCTAGCTAGGCATTGAGATTTCAATGATGCTCACATGAAGGATAATAATTGAAACACAAAAAGAGCATCATCTAGTATGTGAAGAACACATCTAATTCTAACATACTTCCTATGCATAGGCATCTTATAGGCAAACAAATTATCATAGCAAGCAAAAACTAGCATATGCAAGGAAGCGGAAAGAAACAATAGCAATCTCAACATAACGAGGGGTAATTTAATAACATGAAAATTTCCACAACCGTATTTTCCTCTTCCATAATAATTACATGTGGAATCATAAGCAAATTCAACAAAATAGCTATCACATAAAATAGTTTCCATACGATCCACATGCATGCGAAGTTGACACTCTTCCAAAATGGTGGGATTAATATTAACTAAAGTCGTGACCTCCCCAAACCCACTTTTATCAAAAATTTCATAAGATTGAACATTCTCCAAATATGTGTGATCTAAAGTTGACACTCTTCCAAACCCACTTTCAATAATAACACTATTATCAATCTCATATTCATCATGTGGCTTAAATAAATTTTCAAGACCATAAGAAGAATCACCCCAATCATGATCATTGCAACAAATAGTAAACATAGCAAAACTAGCATCCCCAAGCTTATGGTTTTGCATATTATTAGCACAATTGACATCAAGAGAATTTATATTAAAATCATTGCAATCATGCTTTTCATCGAAGGAACTATCAAGTATGGGTGCAATAGCAACGATCTCATTTTTAACATAAGGAACTATAGCAAATTCGTCTTCATAAATATTGGCATCATGGCCACAAGAATAGCAAGCATCATGTTCATCAAGGGATATTTTAATCAAATGATCGGAATCATAATTATCTATAGATTCATGCATACGATTATTTACATCCAAAGCAACGGTGTGACGCCTGGATAATTAGACCACAGTAATTCCCTGCTAATGATGCCACATCACCTCTGTCACTGTAGTTAATCTCGGGTTAGTTCAAAACCGATTCAAATTCAAAATTCAATTAAAGGCAACCAACAAAAGTTGTCAAACTTTCAAACTGAAATGTCCGGGTGGTGCCAAGTAATGCAAAGTTAATTGTGGTGAAGAAACCCCACTTTTATATTTTTTTAATACTCTAAAATGATTAAAACAGTAGTTGAAACGATTAAATAAGTGCCTTCGATATTTTATAAAATCATAAACTATTTTATTTTGAGGTAAAACTTTATAGGGTAGTAGGTCATTTTGAAACACTATTTTTGGAGCTATTGTCATATTTTAGTAAACTAAAAATAAAGTATAACTAAAATAAAACAGAAAGGGAAAAAAGAATAAAAAGAAAAGAAAACCAGAAAACAAAATAAAAGGAAAAAGCCCCCCCCCCCTGGCCAACCGGGCCAGACGGCCCAGCCGGCCAGCCCACTAGCCCAGGCCGCCCCCCCACTCACCTTATCCTCCCCGTCCCAAAACCCTACCCCCCGGTCACCCCACTTCCCCCACTCTCCCACGTACCCCTCGCCCCTCCTCTGCCTCCCCCAATCTGGATCAGGGGGAATCGCCGCCGCCGCCCAACCCCATCGGTGCTCCCCATCGCCGTCGCCGACCTGGTCCCCGTTGGCGCCGCCCCGCCGCTTCACCGCCTCGCCTCCTCCCCGACGCGCCCCAGTGCTCGCCGCCCCAATCCCGTCTCCCCCGACCCGAGCGCCGTCGTCGATCGTCGCCTCGACGCCTTGCTCCTCCGTCCTCGCCTCTCCATCCACCCCGACCACCACTGCCCTGAACTCTACACCACGCCGTGAGCCGCGACCCTCCTCTCTCTCCCTCGCCTGTGCTCGCCCCCTCCTCCGCTCGCCGCTCGGGGCCGCTCCCGGCCCTTGCCTCTGCAACGCCCGCGCCCGCCGCTTCCTCTCCCTACTGCGCCCAGCGCGTGCCTGGCCGCGCTCCCTCGTGCCCACGGCCGCGCCTGCCTGCTCCAGCGCGGCCGCGCGTGCCCGCTTCCTCAACCGCTGTTGCCCGCTACTACCTGCTGCGTTGCTGCTCGCCGCGGTCGACGCCTCCCCTGGCCCCGCTCCACCGCCCGCCACACGCGCGTGTGCGCCGGCGCGCACCTCGGCGCCCCGCGCGCCTTGCCGCCGCTCACCCTCCGCCGTGCAACCCTGCTGCTGCTGCTGCTCCGCTGCAGGCGCTGCTCGCCGCGCGTCCGCGCCATTCCGCCACCGCATCGCCGTGCGGTTCCACACCGGCCCGGCCGCGCCAGCCCCCCCTCCAGCCAGCGCCGCCCTGCTTCGATCCGCCGTCGTGGCTAGCGCCCCCGTGCCCGCTAAGGCTCTGGCCCAATGACAAACGGGGCCCACGCCCAGAACGATTTTTAAAAAAGAATTAAATAAATAAATAAGTAAATAATTAAAATATTAATTAATTAATTAATGAAAGAATTAATTAACTTAATTAATCTTGATTAGATTAACCTAATTAACTTAACCTAATTAATCTATTAATTAAACCAATTAACTAGGTTAATTAGTTGTCAGTCAATGACATGTGGGCCCCCTGTCCAGTTTGACCAGTCAGACTGTTGACTGGGTTGACCCAGTCCATGACAGGTGGGTCCTGTTTGACCCTGTTGACCAGTCAACAGTTGACTGGTCAAATGCTGACTGGACCCCCCTTGACCCCACCTGCCAGCCAAACATACATTCTGTTGGGTACAATTCTGTGTACCCATAGCAATTTAACATTTAATTTTTGAATTAAAACAATTTAGAAAATGATTTAAAATTTTGAAAATTAATATAAAATAATCCGTAACTCGGATGAAAATAATTTATACATGAAAAATGATCAAAAAACGAGACGAATCTGAATACGTAGTCCGTTCGTCTGCCGCACGTCCCTAGCATAACAAGCGTGCAACATTCCACCTCCGGTACCTCTGCCCGAGGATACTTTCCCGGATGTTTCCCCCCTTCGCTGGTATCACCTCTTACCGCGTTAGGGCACACCTAACACCGTTGTTTGCTTTGTCATGCATCGTTATGCATCTGTTTGCATTGTATTCATTGTTTCTTCCCCCTCTTCTCTCCGGTAGACTACGAGACCGACGCCGCTGCTGGTGCCCCGTTCGACTACGGTGTTGACGACCCCTCCTTGCCAGAGCAACCAGGCAAGCCCCCCCCTTTGATCACCAGATATCTCCTACTCTTCTCTCTACTTCTTGCATTAGTATAGGATGTTAGTTTATCATCTGTTGTTACCTTTACCTGCAATCCTAATGCTTAGTATAGGATGCTAGTTTATCATCTGTGGACGTACATTCTTGTCCGTCTGCCATGCTATACTACCGGGCCGTGATCACTTGGGAGGTGATCGCGGGTATATACTTATATACAATTACATGATACATATGGTGACTAAAGACGGGTCGGCTCGAAGAGTACCCGCGAGTGATTTAAAGATTGGGGGGCTGAATGGACATACTTTCCCGACGGCCCTCTGTGTGGATCTTTGTGGCGGAGCGACAGGGCAGGTTGAGACTACCTAAGAGAGAGGTGGGCCTGGCCCTAGTCGGCGTCCGCGGTTGCTTCAAAATAACACGCATAACGAGACCTTGGTATTTGATCTGAGTCTGGCCACTGGCCTTTACGCTCTAACCAGCTACGCGGGAACAGTTATGGGCACTCGACATCGTGGTATCAGCCGAAGCCTTCTTGACGTCAGCGACTAAGCGGCGCGCGCCGGATTGGACCGTAAGCCTGCCCTTGTATTAAGGGGGCTAGGTCTGCTTTCGGCCGCCCACGCAACGTGCAGGTGTGCAATGGGCGATGGGCCTAGACCCCTACGCCATAGGATTTAGACCGGCGTGCTGACCTCTCTATTGTGCCTAGGTAGGGCTGCGACGTGTTGATCTTCCGAGGCCGGGCATGACCCAGGAAAGTGTGTCCGGCCAAAGGGGATCGAGTGTGTTGGGTAATGTGGTGCACCCCTGCAGGGAAGTTAATCTATTCGAATAGCCGTGATCTTCGGTAATAGGACGACTTGGAGTTGTACCTTGACCTTACGACAACTAGAACCGGATACTTAATAAAACACACCCTTCCAAGTGCCAGATACAACCTGGTGATCGCTTTCCCACAGGGTGACGAGGGGAGGATCGCCGGGTAGGGTTCATGCTATACGATGCTACTTGGAGGACTTCAATCTACTCTCTTCTACATGCTGCAAGATGGAGGCTGCTAGAAGCGTAGTCTTCGACAGGATTAGCTATCCCCCTCTTATTCTGGCATTCTGCAGTTCCGTCCACTGATATAGCCCCTTTACCCATATACCCATGCATATGTAGTGTAGATCCTTGCTTGTGAGTACTTTGGATGAGTACTCACGGTTGCTTTCTTCCTCTTTTCCCCCTTTCCATTCTTCCTGGTTGTCACAACCAGATGTGGGAGCCCAGGAGCCAGACGCCACCATCGACGATGACTCCTACTACACCGGAGGTGCCTACTACTACTTGCAGGCCGTTGGCGACGACCAGGAGTAGTTTAGGAGGATCCCAGGCAGGAGGCCTACGCCTCTTTCTAACTGTATCCCAGTTTGTGCTAGCCTTCTTAAGGCAAATTTGTTTAACTTATGTCTGTACTCAGATATTGTTGCTTCCGCTGAATCTTTTATGATCGAGCTCTTGTATTCGAGCCCTCGAGGCCCCTGGCTTGTAATATGATGCTTGTATGACTTATTTTATTTTTAGAGTTGTGTTGTGATATCTTCCCGGGAGTCCCTGATTGTAACACCCACGATGCGGCTATATCTCCCACGTGTCGAGGCACGACTTAGAGGCATAACCGCATTGTAGGTTTTGTCACAAGAAGGGTCATCTTCACACAATCCCATGTAATGAACAAGAATGGGATAAAGGGTTGGCTTACAATCGCCACTTCACACAATACATGAATTAAACATACATCATCCAGAGTACACACATAGGTCCGACTACGGACGAATACAAAAGAAAAAGAAGATAACCCCAAATGCTAGATCCCCGATCGTGCCAACTGGGCACCACTACTGATCATCAGGAAACGAAACATAGTAACGACCAAGTTCTTCATCGAACTCCCACTTGAGCTCGGTTGCGTCACCTGCACTGGCATCGTCGGCACCTGAAACTGTTTTGGTAGAATCTGTGAGTCACGGGGACTCAGCAATCTCACACCCGCGAGATCAAGACTATTTAAGCTTATGGGTAGGATAGGGTAATGAGGTGGAGCTGCAGCAAGCACTAAGCATATATGGTGGCTAACATACGCAAATGAGAGCGAGAAGAGAAGCAGCGCAAGGTCGCGAAGCTAGAAGTGACCAAGAAGTGATCCTGAAACTACTTACGTTCAAGCATAACACAAGGCCGTGTTCTCTTCCCGGACTCCGCCGAAAAGAGACCATCACGGCTACACACTCGGTTGGTGCATTTTAATGAGGTCAAGTGTCAAGTTCTCTACAACCGGACATTAACAAATTCCCATCTGCCACATAACCGCGGGCACGGCTTTCGAAAGTTTATACCCTGCAGGGCTGTCCCAACTTAGCCCATCATAAGCTCTCACGGTCAACGAAGGATATTCCTTCTCTCGGGAAGACCCGATCAGTCTCGGAATCCCGGTTACAAGACATGTCGACAAGTTAAAACAAGACCAGCAAAGCCGCCCGAACGTGCCGACAAATCCCGATAGGAGCTGCACATATCTCGTTCTCAGGGCACATCCGGATGAGCAATCCGTACAACTAAAACCATGAATCAAGTTTCCCCGAGGTGGCGCTGCAAAGGGCTCTAGTTCGGACCAACACTCAGAGGAGCACTGGCCCGGGGGGGTAAATAAAGATGACCCTCGGGCTCGCGAAAACCCAAGGGAAAGGTATAGGCTGGCAAATGTAAAACCAAGGTTGGGCCTTGCTGGAGGAGTTTTATTCAAGACGAACTATCAAGGGGGTCCCATAAATCACCCAACCGTGTAAGGGACGCAATAATCAAGGAACATAACACCGGTATGACGGAAAACTAGGGCGGCAAGAGTGAAACAAAACACCAGGCATAAGGCTGAGCCTTCCACCCTTTACCAAGTATATAGATGCATTAATTTAAATAAAAGGTATTTGTGATATCCCAAAATATCCATGTTCCAACATGGAACCAACTTCAACTTCACGTGCAACTAGCAACGCTATAAGAGGGGCTGAGCAAAGCGGTAACATAGCCAAACAACGGTTTGCTAGGAAGGGTGACAAGGTTAGAGGTTCATGGCAATTTGGGAGGCATGATATAGCAAGTGGTAGGTGGCGCGGCATAGCAATAGAGCGAACAACTAGCAAGCAAAGATAGAAGTGATTTCGAGGGTGTGGTCATCTTGCCTGCAAAGCTCTCAGCGTTGTCGAAAGCTTGATCCTCGATAGCGTTCTCAACAGGTTCCTTGTTCACGAACTCGTCTCCCGGCTCTACCGAAAGCAAGAACACAAGCACTAGAACAACAATCAAAACGGTGCAATGCTCAAGCAACATGATGCAAAAACCTGGCATGATATGCGAGATGTAATATGCAATGCATATGCGTGCTCCGGACGAAAAAAGGATGAACAAGGCATCAACTTGTCAAACCAAGTATGCCGCTGGAAAGATGAGATGATTTCGGTTGAAATCGATATAAAGATCACCGGAAACGGACGCACGGTTTGCAAATGGCAAGCAAAACAAGAATGACACGAATCTGCGATTAACAGCATGATGCAATCTAGAAGGCAACAAAAAACTAAGCTACTGCACTCCAACATAAAAACAAAGAACATGACAGTGATGTACTCAAGATGCTTGACAAAACATGACAAATGATCTACGGCTAAATTACAATAGAACCGGTTCAAACAAGCATGGCAAAAGTGCAAAAGATATCAGCTTCACAGATTTAGTGAAAATACTAACACATCAGAAATTAACATCAGGAAGCCATGTTTAGAGCTAGAAAACAACATGCTACAGGAATATATCATAGAAAACAAAGGCATGGCATGAATACACTAAAAGCATATAACAAAAGTCCTTTAGGGATCATGAGCCAAAAAGGCACAGAAGATATAATGGCACCCATGTAAACATAGCAAGTTTCTTTACAGATTCAGCATTAAAGAGCATGGCATAAACAGCAACATGATGGCAACTTTGTGAGCTCGAATCACTCATCACAAGGCCTTTCATGACAATACAAGCATACTACCAGCAAGATGACATGTTTATTTAGACAATCATAGCAAGAGAAAGTTCATAGCATGCATGGATCAATAGCAACAATCGTGGCAAAATTGAATAACATGTAAACAATCTGCCAGGAACATTTTATAGCAAAAGTAGAGCAAGATTAAGACATGCTAAATTACTCTATAATTGAAAACAGAGGCAGGAATGGATAGATCATAACCATATCTACAAAACACTCTTACTGAACTACCTCTAAATATGCATGGATCTCACTGTAGCAACAAGTTTACATGGCATAAAAATAACAGCAGAACGGTCTCTGAAAACAGCAACATTAAGTAGCCCACTTTGCAAGATTGATGCACTCACTACAGAGCATATAAAAATACAAGGATTGCACCAATGTAAATATGGCATGGCATATAACAAAACACATGTATACATCATGCTCGTAGGATGCACACACAAAATGTAACAAAAAAGACATCATCAAGTTCTGTTAACAGACAGCAGTTAACATCATATAGCACTTTTGCAACTATTATTTGGGCATCAAAATGGCCTCCAACAAACATGGCACAATGGAACAAAATAAGGAGCATCTCATGATGAACATTTCGATATATTACACGCACGAAACGGAGCTACGGATGCAGAGTTATGGCATGTTGAACAGAGCAATAAAAGGCAAGAATTTCGGGGACGGTGAAAATCGAGGGGGGAAAAGTCAACCGCGGTTCGTCCAGATCTGGATCGGCTCGGCCGGCGGCGGGCTCGGGCCGGCGGACGCGGGGAGGCTGCCGACGGCGGCTGGCACGGTGGCGGTGGCGAGCTGCGGAGGCGGCGGAGCGGCGTGCGGCGGCCGGCGGGAGGCGGCGGCGGCCGGCGTGAGGAGGCGCGGGCGGCGGCGAGCGCGGTGGCGAGCGCGGCGGCGGCGGGCGCGCGGGGCGGCGGCGGCGCGATGGGCTCGGGGGGGCCCGATCCGGGCCTCGCCGGGCCGGCTGCGGTGGACGGCGGCGCGGCGGACGGCGCGGGGCGGACGTGTCCCACGCCGGGCGGACGTGTCCGGCGCGCGGAGAGGATTTTTTTTAGGGTTTGGACTGCGGGATTTCGGGGGGAGGCACATATTTATAGCTAGGAGGAGCTAGGAGAGTCCAAATGAGGTGCGGTTTTCGCCCACACGATCGTGATCGAACGACCAAGAGCATGGATCTGGTCTGGATGGGTTATTGGGCTGTTTTGGGCTGCACACAAAAGAGGCCTTTACGGTTACACGGTTAACCGTTGGAGCATCAAACGACCTCCAAATGGCAGGAAACTTGACAGGCGGTCTACCGGTGGTGTACCAAGGCCGCTTGGCAAATCTCGGTCCATTCCGAGAACGTTTAACACACGCACATGGAAAAGAGACAAACGAGGATGCCGGAGGACGTAGGAGTGCCGGATTGCAAAACGGATAACGGGAAAAATGCTCGGATGCATGAAACGAACACGTATGCAAATGCGATGCACATGATGACATGATATGAAATGCATGACATGAACGAAATGCAAAAACGAAGACAAAACCCAACCACGAAGGGAATCTCATAGCACATAGACGAAAATGGCAAGAGTTGGAGTTACAAATATGGGAAGTTATATCCGGGGTGTTACAACACTCCACCACTACGAGAGGATCTCGTCCCGAGATCTAGGACTAAAAGAACTCCGGATATTCGGAACAGAGGTGATCCTCGCGTTCCCAGGTAGCTTCTCGGTCGGAATGGTGTGACCACTTCACTTTCAGGACTTTAATAGACTTGTTGCGAGTCTTGCGCTCAGTTTCTTCAAGAATAGCAACGGGATGCTCATGATAAGACAAATCTTCTTGGAGGTCAATCTCTTCGAAGTTGATAGTGCGCTCGGGCACTTTGAAGCACTTGCGAAGCTGTGACACGTGAAACACATCGTGCACATTTGCAAAGTTGGACGGAAGCTCAAGTTGATAGGCGAGATCGCCTCTTTTGCCAATGATCTTAAAAGGACCCACGTATCTAGGGGCAAGCTTCCCTTTGATACCGAAGCGACGAGTGCCTTTCATTGGAGAGACGCGGAGATAGACATGGTCTCCGATTTCAAAAGCCACATTACGGTGCTTGTCATCATAATAGCTCTTCTGGTGCGATTGCGCGGCTTTGAGATTCTCACGAATGACTTGGCACATTTCTTCGGCTTCTATGATCAAGTCGTTGCCAAGAAGTTGGTGTTCACCTATCTCAGACCAATTGAGAGGAGTACCACACTTTCTGCCATAGAGAATTTCAAATGGGGCCTTGCCCGAACTCGCTTGGAAACTGTTGTTGTAGGAGAACTCGGCATATGGGAGGCAATCTTCCCACTTCATACCGAAAGAGATGACACAAGCCCTGAGCATATCTTCAAGGATTTGATTGACTCGCTCGACTTGGCCACTTGTTTGAGGATGGAAAGCTGTGCTGAAGCGAATGTTGGTGCCCATGGCCATCTGGAAGGAGTCCCAGAACTTAGAAGTGAAGATGCTTCCATGATCTGAAGAAATCAATTGCGGAATACCGTGCAAGGAGACAATTCTGGAGGTGTATAGCTCTGCCAACTGAGCTGCTGAGATAGATTCTTTGATAGGAAGGAAATGAGCCACTTTTGTAAGCTTGTCAATGACAACGAAGATAGCATCATTCCCACGCTTGGACTTGGGAAAACCAGTAACGAAGTCCATTTCGATATGGTCAAACTTCCATTCTAGAATAGCAAGAGGTTGGAGGAGACCAGCTGGTTGTTGGTGTTCTGCTTTCACCCTTCTGCAGACGTCACATTCATTCACGAATTGAGCAATTTCTCGCTTCATTCGAGTCCACCAATACGACTGCTTGAGGTCATGATACATCTTCGTACTTCCAGGATGAATGGATAGAAGAGAATTGTGCGCTTCGTTCATTATGACCTTCCTTAGATCACCTTTAGGAACCACAATCCGGTCCTCGAAGAATAAAGTGTCTCTGTCATCAATGCGATAGCACTTGTATTTGGAGAGACCCTTGTCAATACCACGTTTTACCTTCTTCACCATGGTATCCAGGAGTTGTGCCTCACGAATTTGATCTTTCAAGGTTGGAGAGACTACGAGGTTGGCAAGAAAATCTTGAGGAACAACTTGGAGATTCAGCTTGCGGAAAGCTTCACAAAGATCCGGTTGGAAGGGCTTGAGAATTAAGCTGTTGCAATAAGCCTTTCTGCTCAAAGCATCTGCAATCACATTCGCCTTGCCAGGAGTATATTCAATACTTGGATTGTACTCTTGAATCATTTCGACCCAACGAGTTTGCCTGAGGTTGAGGTTGGGTTGAGTGAAGATATACTGGAGACTCTTGTGATCGGTGAAAATGTCCACTTTCCTTCCCAACAAGAGATGTCTCCATGTTATTAATGCATGGACAAATGCCGCCAACTCAAGATCGTGAGTGGGGTAGTTCTTTTCGTTGGGCTTCAACTGACGAGAGGTATTGGCCACAACCTTCTTCTCTTGCATTAATACAGCACCGAGACCTTGAAGAGAAGCATCGCAGAAAACTTCGAATGGCTTGGATTCGTCAGGAGGAGTTAAGACAGGAGTTGTGACAAGTTTCTCTTTGAGAGTGTTGAAAGCAACGTCACACTCAGGAGTCCAGACATACTTCACATGCTTCTGGAGGAGGTTGGAAAGAGGCTTTGCAATCTTAGAGAAATTCTCAACGAATCTTCGGCAATAGCTTGCAAGTCCAAGGAAACTGCGGTGTTGCTTAACATTCTGAGGAGGTTCCCAATTCACAATTGAAGCAACCTTCTCTGGATTAACAGCAATGCCCTTGGCGGAGATGATATGACCAAGGTAAAGAACTTCAGCAAGCCAGAAATCACATTTGGAAAACATCGCATAGAATTGATACTCTCTGAGCTTGTCGAGCACCAATCGCAAATGTTTGGCATGGTCCTTCTTATTCTTGGAGAAGACCAAGATATCATCAAGATACACCAGGACGAATTCATTTGTGTAGGGGTTGAAGATGAAATTCATCATGCGAGAGAACGTTGGAGGAGCATTGACAAGACCGAAAGACATGACAGTGTATTCATAGGAACCGGAGCTAGTTCTGAATGCTGTCTTGGGAATATCTTGCTCACGAATGCGAATCTGATGATAACCCATATGAAGGTCAAGCTTGGAGAACACCTTTGCACCTTTAAGTTGCTCAAATAGCTCATTGATGTTGGGAAGTGGGTACTTGTTCTTGATTGTCTTCTTATTCAATGGACGGTAATCAACGCAAAGTCGGTCCGTGCCATCCTTCTTCTGGACAAAAAGAACTCCACAACCCCATGGAGAGGAACTCGGTCTGATCAGACCCAGACGCTCTTGTTCATCGAGCTGTTTCTTCAATTCCTTCAGCTCTAATGGTCCAAGCTTGTATGGACACTTGCAAACGGGTTCAGTGCCAGGTTCAAGATCGATAACGAACTCAACTGGCCGGTGAGGAGGCATACCCGGAAGCTCTTCTGGAAAAACATCTTGGTACTCACAAACAACTGGAATTTGAGAAATAGCATCCAACTCGCCCTTCTCATTGAGAGAAAACAACCGAATGGTTTCATCACGAGCGGCATAAATGATCACATCCTCGGAAGAGTGCGTCAATTGAATCTCCCTGGCAGCACAATCAAGCTGATCCTTGTGCTTAGAAAGCCAGTCCATCCCGAGAATTAGATCAATATCCGAGTCACCAAGAACAATTGGAGAAGACAGAAATTTATAGTTACCCATCTTGATAACGGAATCCCGTACGAATACTCGAGAAGTCATTTGCCGAGCCAGGGAAACACTAGACAATGGTCTCGGCAATACTTGAGTAACCAAATCATGCATAGCCACAAAAGGTCTTGAAATGAAAGAATGTGATGCACCAGTATCAAATAAGACTTTTGCAGGAATACCATTAACTGAGAGATTACCCATTATCACTTCAGTAGATTCCTCCGCTCGAGCTGCATTCATCATATTCACCTTTGCAGACTTGGAATTATGCTTGACCACTGCATTGCTTGAAGATCTCACAGGAGGAGGAGGCGGAAGGCGCCTTTGGTTGAAGCATTTATTAGCATAGTGACCCTTCTGATGACACTTGTTGCAAGTCACCTCTGAGAGCGGACGATGATAAGGAGCATTAGACCTTGGAGCTTGATTCTGAGACTTTTTCTGATAGCCAGGGTTGGGTGGGTGGGAAGATCCATGGCCACCTTTGTTCTTCTGCTGGTAAGGCTGACAGAACGGAGGAGGAGGAAGCCAGAATTTCTGTTGCTTAGTTGCCACTTGCGAGGAAGAAGTAGACTGAACTGCATCCCTGATTCTCTTCTTGGAAGCCTCACACTTGAGCTGGGCAGCTTCTTGCTTAAGGGCCATGTTATAGAACTGATCAAACTGAGTAGGCTCAACAAGAACGAGAGCTAACTGCAGATCTTCTCTAAGACCACCTCTGAATTGATAGATCATACTCTTTTCATCAGGGACGTCTTGTTTAGCGAAGCGAGCAAGTTTCTGAAACTGGATGTTGTATTGATACACAGACATGTTGCCTTGCTTGAGATTGCGGAACTCCTCACGCTTGCTCTCAACAACACTTTGAGGAATGTGGTGAGCTTTGAAGTCCCGACAGAAATCAGCCCAGGTAATCACACGACCTCCTCTGGAATCTTTGTATTGTTGATACCAATCCGCAGCTTGGTCCTTGAGTTGAAAAGAAGCAAACTTGACATAGTCCTCAGGCCTGACATTGCTACATTCAAAATGCTTGTTGATGTCCACGAGCCAATCATCGACGTCTGTGGCCTCGGCACAGTAGCTGAAAGACTTTGGCTGATTAGCAAGGAACTGGTTGAGGGTAGCAAACTGAGGCTGATGGTTAAACTGCCCTTGACCTTCATTCCCTTGATTGCCTTGGCCTTGGTTGCGTTCTTGCATGAGCTGAATCAGTATCTGAGCATTGGCATTGGTGGCAGTCATCAAAGCTTGCCATGCCTCTAGAGGCGGAGGAGGAGGCGGAGGGTTCGCCTGACTCCCATCATTGTTTTGCGGATTCTGACGCCTTGGCGGAGCCATCCTGAAGAGGGTGACATCCGTTAGCATCTTGAAACACAAATATTCAAGATGAATCAAAGGATTGAAATTGCAACATATAGCCTTAACATTCGAACAAGAATGAACGAATGAATTCCAAAGTAAATCATCACATTTCCATAAGTTGAGAAGCCACTTAGACCAGGTATGGAATTAGCATATGACTTCGGAGTAACTCGAATACCACAACTCAAAACAAAAACAAAGGGTTGGCTTGCAGAATAAGCCGGAACAAACATATGACAGAGATTTCGTCTGAAGTTTTCGTGGTGGCGCCTACACGGGCTCGATCGTACAGCACCATCATGTACAAGGCAGTGCACATGACATACGAAGTGTCCCCGAGTCAGCATAGCCAAGGACTCTTTAAGACACAATGAGACCACTGTAAAACCGACCGTGAATAGGCGGACCACTAGACGTCAAACCCCAATCTCATATCATGCATCTGTAGGAAAGATATCCTAAGATCTACTTGAATTCCCACCTATAAATTCCCGAAACTTTCTGGTTATGCAATCTGGTGTTGCGGATACAGGGGAAGCAATATATATCTCACCCAAAACTAACAATCCCTACATCCAGCTGTATCCATCCGTCAACACATAACCAAGAAAACTCCGGAAATCATGTACCTCAACCTTCGAAAAGCATCCGTTATGCAAGTTATGGCAATACTCCCGAACTCCCGCCCCAATACTGGGTGGCGCCGAGGTTATCTCACCAACAACTGCACAAAAGAGTTTTCGATGTCGACGAAAAAACTCAGGTATTCCGGAACAGCAACGATAAAATTGTGACGACAACACCTCGGAGCTCAACTTCCCGGGACACTGCCACAACCCCTAATGTCAGGAGGCACCAAGAACAATGTTCTCGTCACAAAACCATCGGAACGATTCCAAGATACCCGCGTGATCCTAAAAATTTATTTTAGTGAAATTTGAGGAGAGAATAATCAAAACTTCTATGTCAGGAGACCTCACCAGAGCGACGAAGGGACTGAGGAGTAAAAAGAATCCTACTCTCCGATATATGTAATCCTAAGACTCGAAACATTTTTTTTCTAGACTCAACAACTCCAGCGATACAATCAAGCAGGGGCTCCTAAGTCGGGGAAGGCTCTGATTACCAACTTGTAACACCCACGATGCGGCTATATCTCCCATGTGTCGAGGCACGACTTAGAGGCATAACCGCATTGTAGGTTTTGTCGCAAGAAGGGTCATCTTCACACAATCCCATGTAATGAACAAGAATGCGATAAAGAGTTGGCTTACAATTGCCACTTCACACAATACATGAATTAAACATACATCATCCAGAGTACACACATAGGTCCGACTACGGACGAATACAAAAGAAAAAGAAGATAACCCCAAATGCTAGATCCCCGATCGTCCCAACTGGGCACCACTACTGATCATCAGGAAACGAAACATAGTAACGACCAAGTTCTTCATCGAACTCCCACTTGAGCTCGGTTGCGTCACCTGCACTGGCATCGTCGGCACCTGAAACTGTTTTGGTAGAATCTGTGAGTCACGGGGACTCAGCAATCTCACACCCGCGAGATCAAGACTATTTAAGCTTATGGGTAGGATAGGGTAATGAGGTGGAGCTGCAGCAAGCACTAAGCATATATGGTGGCTAACATACGCAAATGAGAGCGAGAAGAGAAGCAACGCACGGTCGCGAAGCTAGAAGTGACCAAGAAGTGATCCTGAAACTACTTACGTTCAAGCATAACACAAGGCCGTGTTCTCTTCCCGGACTCCGCCGAAAAGAGACCATCACGGCTACACACTCGGTTGGTGCATTTTAATGAGGTCAAGTGTCAAGTTCTCTACAACCGGACATTAACAAATTCCCATCTGCCACATAACCGCGGGCACGGCTTTCGAAAGTTTATACCCTGCAGGGGTGTCCCAACTTAGCCCATCATAAGCTCTCACGGTCAACGAAGGATATTCCTTCTCTCGGGAAGACCCGATCAGTCTCGGAATCCCGGTTACAAGACATGTCGACAAGTTAAAACAAGACCAGCAAAGCCGCCCGAACGTGCCGACAAATCCCGATAGGAGCTGCACATATCTCGTTCTCAGGGCACATCCGGATGAGCAATCCGTACAACTAAAACCAGGCCTCAAGTTTCCCCGAGGTGGCGCTGCAAAGGGCTCTAGTTCGGACCAACACTCAGAGGAGCACTGGCCCGGGGGGGTAAATAAAGATGACCCTCGGGCTCGCGAAAACCCAAGGGAAAGGTATAGGCTGGCAAATGTAAAACAAAGGTTGGGCCTTGCTGGAGGAGTTTTATTCAAGACGAACTGTCAAGGGGGTCCCATAAATCACCCAACCGTGTAAGGGACGCAATAATCCAGGAACATAACACCGGTATGACGGAAAACTAGGGCGGCAAGAGTGAAACAAAACACCAGGCATAAGGCCGAGCCTTCCACCCTTTACCAAGTATATAGATGCATTAATTTAAATAAAAGGTATTTGTGATATCACAAAATATCCATGTTCCAACATGGAACCAACTTCAACTTCACCTGCAACTAGCAACGCTATAAGAGGGTCTGAGCAAAGCGGTAACATAGTCAAACAACGGTTTGCTAGGAAGGGTGACAAGGTTAGAGGTTCATGGCAATTTGGGAGGCATGATATAGCAAGTGGTAGGTGGCGCGGCATAGCAATAGAGCGAACAACTAGCAAGCAAAGATAGAAGTGATTTCGAGGGTGTGGTCATCTTGCCTGCAAAGCTCTCAGCGTTGTCGAAAGCTTGATCCTCGATAGCGTTCTCAACAGGTTCCTTGTTCACGAACTCGTCTCCCGGCTCTACCCAAAGCAAGAACACAAGCACTGGAACAACAATCAAAACGGTGCAATGCTCAAGCAACATGATGCAAAAACATGGCATGATATGCGAGATGTAATATGCAATGCATATGCATGCTCCGGACGAAAAAAGGATGAACAAGGCATCAACTTGTCAAACCAAGTATGCCGCTGGAAAGATGAGATGATTTTGGTGGAAAACGATATAAAGATCACCGGATTCGGATGCACGGTTTGCAAATGGCAAGCAAAACAAGAATGACACGAATCTGCGATTAACAGCATGATGCCATCTAGAATGCAACAAGAAGCTAAGCTACTGCACTCCAACATAACAACAAAGCATATGGAAGTGATGTACTCAAGATGCTTGACAAAACATGAAAAATGAGCTACGGCTAAATCACAACAGAACAGGTTCAAAGAAGCATGGCAAAAGTGCAAAAGAGATGAGCTTCACAGATTTAGTGAAAATACTAACACATCAGGAATTAACATCAGGAAGCCATGTTTAGAGCACGAAAACAACATGCTACAGGAACATATCATAGAAAAACAAAGCATGGCATGAATCTACTAAATGCATATAACAAAAGCCCTTTAGGGATCATCAGCCAAAAAGGCACAGAAGATATAATGGCACCCATGTAAACATAGCAAGTTTCGTTACAGATTCAGCATTAAAGAGCATGGCATAAACAGCAACATGATGGCAACTTTGTGAACTCGAATCACTCATCACAAGGCCTTTCATGACAAGACAAGCATACTACCAGCAAGATGACATGTTTATGTAGACAATCATAGCAAGAGAAAGTTCATAGCATGCATGGATCAATAGCAACAATCGTGGCAAAATTGAATAACATGTTAACAATCTGCCAGGAACATTTTATAGCAAAAGTAGAGCAAGATTAAGACATGCTAAAGTACTCTATAATTGCAAACCGAGCCATGAATGGATAGATCATAACCATATCTACAAAACACTCTTACGTAACTACATCTAAATATGCATGGATCTCACTTTAGCAACAAGTTTACATGGCATAAAAATAACAGCAGAACAGTCTCTGAAAACAGCAACATTAAGTAGCCCACTTTGCAAGATTGATGCACTCACTACAGAGCATATAAAAATACAAGGATTGCACCAATGTAAATATGGTATGGCATAAAACAAAACACATGTAGACATCATGCTCATAGGATGCACACACAAAATGTAACAAAAATGACAAATCATCAAGTTCTGTTAACAGACAGCAGTTAACATCATATAGCACTCTTGCAACGAAGATTTGGGCATCAAAATGGCCTCAAACAAACACGGCACAATGGAACAAAATAAAGGGCATCTCATGATGAACATTTTCATATATCGTACGCACGAAACGGAGCTACGGATGCAGAGTTATGATGCGATGAACAAAGCAATAAAATGCAAGAATTACGGGGACTTGGTGGAAATCGAGGGGGGAAAAGTCAACCGCGGTTCGTCCAGATCTGGATCGGCTCGGCCGGCGGCGGACGCGGCCCGGCGAGGAGGCGCGGCGGCGCGGCGGGTGGCCGTCGGCGGCGGGGGCGGCGATGGGGGCCGGCGAGGCCGGACGTGTCCGGTGGCAGCGAGGAGCAGGGCTAGGGTTTGGTGTGCGGAAAAATTCGGGAGGGCACACATATTTATAGGTAGAGGGGGCTAGGAGAGTCCAAATGAGGTGCGGTTTTCGCCCACACGATCGTGATCGAACGACCAAGAGCATGGAGCTGGTTTGGATGGGTTATTGGGCTGTTTTGGAGGGGTGTTGGGCTGCACACAAAAGAGGCCTTTACGGTTACACGGTTAACCGTTGGAGTATCAAACGACTTCCAAATGGCACGAAACTTGACAGGCGGTTTACCGGTGGTGTACCAAGGCCGCTTGGCAAATCTCGGTCCATTCCGAGAACGTTTAACACACGCACACGGAAAAGAGACAAACGAGGACGCCGGAGGACGTAGGAGTGCCGGATTGCAAAACGGACAACGGGAAAAATGCTCGGATGTGTGAAACGAACACGTATGCAAATGCGATGCACATGATGACATGATACGAAATGCATGACATGAACAAAATGCAAAAACGAAGACAAAACCCAACCACGAAGGGAATCTCATAGCACATAGCCGAAAATGGCAAGAGTTGGAGTTACAAATATGGGAAGTTACATCCGGGGTGTTACACTGATCTTGATCGTACAAGTTTGCGTGTATGATTAGTGTACGATTGAATCGGGGGCGTCACAAGTTGGTATCAGAGCCGACTGCCTGTAGGAATCCCCATTCCACACTCCTTGGCCGAAGTCGAGTCTAGACATTGCAAAACTTTACTAACATGGTTGTGTGTCTTACGGGGCCACGTCGCCATTGGGTGGTATTAGGATCTTTTACTCCTCGATCTTTACTCTGGGACTCCGAGCTCTCTTCTATTCGGGTTAAATGATTTTGCTAAAAACAAAACTAACTTTAGGTTCTCGAAAGTACTTTCTCCCAGAGAGCCCCTCACTTCATATGATCGCCTGCTGCACTAGAAGATTTCGAAGTTACTCTACGATGTTCTCTCGAGTCTTTGTGCCTTCGCATTTGCGATTTCCTTCCACCGTCAACCCCTATGAAAAATGCATACACTTGCCATTCATACAATCATTCCCCGTTGATCTTGTTGTTACAAGATGTCCCGAATACTCCCTGTTGTCCCAAGAATCCTTTGAGCTTACTGCCTTGCAGTTCTTTACCACATGAATACCCCTACAGATAAATTCCTCACACTTATCGAGTATCCGTTCATCCACAGTTGATTCCTGTATCTCACAGAAGTCTTCGAAATACCATTCGTTCTTCTAAAAATCCTTGACATCCTAATGCTATTGAAATTCTTGCTTACTATCATTATGATTAATCCCATAAGTCTGGTAATCTTATTGGCATCCTTTGTCAATATCATTTTGAGTCCATTGATTCAATATGTTGTGAATGCTCGCAATCCTCAATCATATCTTAGAATTCATCCTTCCGGCTCAGACGTCCTTTTTAACATGAGCTGGATCTCGACCAATCAAATGTCGTCGTTTCTACCCCTAAGCTTACTCAAGTTATCCATCCTTAATCAGAGCGTTTGCTTCTGATCCCTTGATTTGGAAATCATAAATTTCTTTGCATCTGAACTTTGAATTAGTCAGTTGTTTCTATAATCCAGTGCCTTTGCATTGTTTCTTCCTTTGATTGTGCCGGTACTCACATTAACACTGTTATGGACCGTCAGATACTTTGTTGGATTTTATCTGACAGCGTCCTTCATATTCAGTAATCTTCTGAGCCGTCCTCAGATACATAATGCCTTGGGTAAATTGTATCCTCTACTTTCTGAACTATGTGCTGCTTTCGAGCTTGTATGAATTACTCCTGGAGTTGTGGTATATGTTTCTAAGATGCCCCGATGGGTTGAACATATACCTTCCTTAATTTGTGTGATCCCAAAAGTCTTCGTGGGTCATAACCTTCTGGTATTCCGCCAGTTAAACTTTCAAACTCTAAACATTCTTAACCGAGAGCAGTGAATGAGAAGTTGTGTATTGGAGAAGTGGGAGTCGACCTTGAACTTTGTGTTCATGCCCATGGAAACGATGTAGATCTTATCATGGAAGCTTCTCATAAAATAATTACTCCCTTTGTTATAAGTTCATCTTGTATCTATGTTTCGACAGTTGCAACCGTGGTTCCGACCATGATCGTTCTTCGTTGATTCCTTTTCTCGTGCAAGTTCAAGCACTTGTCTTCTGCAGAGCAATACCCCAGTCCAACCTCTACTTTGATCTGTCGTCGAGTATTACCCCCTGGTACCTCGAGATTATCATGAAACTACATAACATCTTATGAGTTCTTCATCATCTGTTATTCCTCACCGATTCCAATTTTCCTGGGTTCTGGGTTGTCGTCAACGGAGAACACCGATAAGTGAATCAATTACACACTCCGATTCAATAGCTCTAAGTAATATTCATTGCTTACGAGTTTAATAGTCTTTCAAGTCCTTCCTGTCCTGATCGGCTAAATCATTATTGTGTAAATATTTAGCTGTCCTACCTGGTCCTTCTTCCCGGAGCACAATTTCTGACGATGAGCTAAGCTACGTCGATTTTCCTCATCATATCATTTCTCCTTGAAACAACAAGTTTGATTTCGATTTTGTGACGTACCCATGGTTCCAATAAACTTTCGCTTCATCATTTCTTTGGCTTGATGTCATCGCCGATCGATTACATCTTCATGAAATCCCTTGACAAATGTGTCTTGATCATCATCAGCATTCAGAGCTCTTCCTAGATATCAATTGAATTCATGATGAGAAATACCATCCTTGCCGTCGATGATTTGTGTTGTCATCGACCACTTTATTGCCTTCCCTCCAACACAAACTTGTTCGTGTTCTTTTTATACCTTGAGTTCCTTGCTATCCAACATTTGTTCTTCTTTACCTTGGAGTATTACCATATTTTATGTCAAGAATGTCATGAGGATTACTCCACCTCTTAAGAATTCTTGGTATAGTGATACTTCTCACCATCACCATTCTTTCTTGGTCCCCGTGTTGATTCCAACAAGTGAAAGGTGTTGTTTGGATTCCTTCCTTCTAGCAACCCTATTGCTTTGAAGTTAATGGTCGACATTTCATTCTTAGACCATTGGTTATCGACTCACCATTATAACATCGGTCATGCTACCTAAGCCCATATTTCGGGTGCACCTTTCAACCAATGTTTAATTGGGTATGTTTCCTCGAGCATATCTCCTTATATCATTTGATCTGACAAATGTTATCTCTTTGTTCACATGATTGTGGAAATCCAACTTTTGGAAATCTCGATGAATTGACATTTAGTTCATCAGCCACCCCCCTCATCCTCTCCTTGGTTTAATGGTGAACTCTTGTTTCAGAACTCGCTTCCATAGATCATTTCCGAGAATCTCACAATGTCATCTCGTCAAATTGTGTTGCACCTTTTCTTCTCAGGCATCCTGAATCTGAGGTATCCTGACACCAACTGAATCTGAATCTCGGTCAGATATGATGGTTGGGACATATTTCCAAGAGTTATAACATTGGTCTCTACATAACCCGGTAAGGTGGTGTCTTTGCTTAGCACCCCTGGCCAGAGGACCTATTGTTATCGTATATGTATCCTCTTATCAAGGTTAGCCATTCTTCCATGAGGAAATTGTAAAGACTTTATTCTACAAGTTATTCCTGATGGATCCTTTGTGTTTCCAAAGTATGATCTTCACCTGATGACCATGTCAATGCTATCTCAAAGCATGTCTATGGTACTCTGATTTCAACAAGAACATTTGAAGCCCAATGCTGAATGTTTCTTGCTCAATTATCCAAACACCGTTGTATGGGTAATGTCATGAAATTTCTCTCCCCTTTCCTATAGGGTTTTATACATTATATCCTGTCATGGATATCATGCTCTATTTGTCCAAGGATATACCCCTGAAATATGTGTTTAAGCACATTTTTCTTTCCATTGTTCTGTTTAATCTGATAGTCGTAATTTCCTTTCCATTGTTTGGTTTAACCTTTCTTGTGATCTATATGATCTAAAAAGTAATATTCTCCTACTTATGTAAACACCTCAGTGTACAATTATGTCAGCAAGGCCCTGTTACTATTGTTGATGACATTCCGGTATCCATCGATGGACGAGAACTTTGCATATTGGTACGCCTCGTTCAACAAGCAGGAACATGGTTCTCTTTGTTCCTCGCCCTTGGTACCGACGTTGTTGCCGACATAACTGACAGGCTATCCTCTAACTTGCCTTGATTACGTGATCGTGCAAGACGTCAGCGTCCTTCCTACTTTTAACCCACATGGTGGGCCCATAACCCATAGTTCCACAGGATCGAAACCTGACTCTTCAGTACACCCCCTGTTCGCAAGGTTGTTCCTCGCGCGTGGCCTTGTACGTAATTCATGGACCACCTTCCTAGTGATCTATTCTGGTATCAGACACAATACTTGTTCTTGTTGCTCTGTACCCCTTTCACATTCTGTTTCAGGCAACGAACGATTGCCTATCCACTTGAAAATTCTTGTTGCACCTTCTTACCTTGCTCTCGATTTGTTTTATTTGTTCAACTCGAGAGAAACTCATGTGGTCATTCATGGGATAACCCCTAGATGATTACCCCTATAGCATTCTAACGTTGTCATGTTACCCCTTACTTATTATTAAGTACGATGGAGTTCCCGAAGGAAAGGACGAATTCACCATGATGACCTGAAGTAGAGAAATGAAGACGTCAATGTAATGGATGGACCTCTTCAAGAAGAGCAACCAAAGACGAGAAGATCCGTTAGAATTTCGTAACCAGGACTTTCCCCCTTACTCCCCTCTTAAATCTCGTGACGAGATTTCTTGTAGTGGAGGAGAATTGTGATGCCCAGATAATTAGACCACAGTAATTCCCTGCTAACGATGCCACGTCACCTCTGTAACTCTAGTTAATCTCGGGTTAGTTCAAAACCGATTCAAATTCAAAATTTAATTAAAGGCAACCAACAAAAGTTTTCAAACTTTAAAACTAAAATGTCCGGGTGGTGCCAAGTAATGCAAAGTTAATTGTGGTGAAGAAACCCCACTTTTATAAAATGTTTTAATACTCTAAAATGATTAAAACAGTAGTTGAAACGGTTAAATAAGTGCCTTCGATATTTTATAAAATCATAAACTATTTTATTTTGAGGTAAAACTTTTTAGGGTAGTAGGTTATTTTGAAACACTATTTTTGGAGCTATTGTCATATTTTACTAAACTAAAAATAAAGTATAACTAAAATAAAACAGAAAGGGAAAAAAGAATAAAAAGAAAAGAAAACCAGAAAACAAAATAAAAGGAAAAAAGGCCCTCCCTGGCCAACCGGGCTACACGGCCCAGCCGGCCAGCCCATTGGCCCTGGCCGCCCCCCCCACTCACCTTATCCTCCCCGTCCCGAAACCCTACCCCCCCGGTCATCCCACTTCCCCCACTCTCCCCACGCAGCCCTCGCCCCTCCTCTGCCTCCCCCGACCTGGATCGGGGGGAATCGCCGTCGCCGCCCAACCCCATCGGTGCTCCCAATCGCCGTCGCCGACCTGATCCCCGTTGGCGCCGCCTCGCCTCCTCCCTGACGCGCCCCAGCGCTCGCCGCCCCGGTCCTGTCTCCCCCGACCCGAGCGCTGTCGTCGATCGTCGCCTCGACGCCGTGCTCCTCTGTCCTTGCCTCGCCATCCACCCCGACCACCGCTGCCCCGAACCCTACACCACGCCGTGAGCCACGCCCCTCCTCTCTCTTCCTCGCCCGTGCTTGTCCCCTCCCCCGCTCGCCGCTCGGGGCCGCGCCCCGCCCCTGCCTCTGCAACGCCCGCGCCCGCCGCTCCCTCTCCCTGCTGCGCCCAGCGCGTGCCTGGCCGCGCTCCCGCGTGCCCACGACAGCGCGTGCCCGCTCCCGCAGCCGCTGTTGCCCGCTGCTGCTCGCCGCGGTCGACGCCTCCCCTAGCCGCGCTCCACCGCCCGCCACTCGCGCGTGCACTGACGCGCACCTCGGCGCCCCGCGCGCCTTGCCGCCGCTGTCCCTCCGCCGTGCAGCCCTGGTGCTGCTCCGCGCCATTCCGCCACCGCATCGCCGTGCGGTTCCGCACCGGATCGGCCGCGCCACCCCCCTCCAGCCTGTGCCGCCCTGCTTCGATCCGTCGCCATGGCTGGTGCCCCACTGGGTGGCTACGGGCGCACGCCCGGGCGCCCGGCGCCCGCTTGCCCGTGCCCGCTAAGGCTCTGGCCCAATGACGAACGGGGCCCACGCCCAGAACGATTTAAAAAAAGAATTAAATAAATAAATAAGTAAATAAGTAAAATATCAATTAATTAATTAATGAAAGAATTAATTAACTTAATTAATCCTGATTAGATTATCCTAATTAACTTAACCTAATTAATCTGTTAATTAAACCAATTAACTAGGTTAATTAGTTGTCAGTCAATGACATGTGGGCCCCCTGTCCAGTTTGACCAGTCAAACTGTTGACTGGGTTGACCCAGTCCATGACAGGTGGGTCATGTTTGACCCTGTTGACCAGTCAATAGTTGACTAGTCAAATGCTGACTCGACCCCCTTGACCGCACCTGCCAGCCACACATACATTCTGTTGGGTACAATTCTGTGTACCCATAGCAATTTAATATTTAAGTTTTGAATTAAAACAATTTAGAAATGATTTAAAACTTTGAAAATTAATATAAAATAATCCGTAACACGGATGAAAATAATTTATATATGAAAAATGATCAGAAAAATGAGACGAATCTGCATACGTAGTCCGTTCGTCTGCCGCACGTCCCTAGCATAAAAAGCGTGCAACATTCCACCTCCGGTACCTTTGCCCGAAAATGCGAAACACCGGGGATACTTTCCCGGGTGTTTCCCCCCTCGCCGGTATCACCTCTTACCGCGTTAGGGCACACCTAACACCGTTGTTTGCTTTCCCGGGCGTCCGCGTCATGCATCGTTATGCATCTGTTTGCATTGTATTCATTGTTTCTTCCCCCTCCTCTCTTCGGTAGACTACGAGACCGACGCCGCTGCTGGTGCCCCGTTCGACTACGGTGTTGACGACCCCTCCTTGCCAGACCAACCAGGCAAGCCCCCCCTTTGATCACCAGATATCGCCTACTATTCTCTCTACTTCTTGCATTAGAGTAGTGTAGCATGTTACTGCTTTCCGATAATCCTATCCTGATGCATACCCTGTCCTTGCTACTACTGTTGTTACCTTTACCTGCAATCCTAATGCTTAGTATAGGATGCTAGTTTATCATTTGTGGCCCTACATTCTTGTCCGTCTGCCATGCTATACTACCGGGTCGTGATCACTTGGGAGGTGATCGCGGGTATATACTTATATACAATTACATGATACATATGGTGACTAAAGACAGGTCGGCTCGAAGAGTACCCGCGAGTGATTCATGGATTGGGGGTCTGAAAGAACATACTTTCCCGATGGCCCTCTGTGTGGATCTTTCTGGCGGAGCGACAGTGCAGGTTGAGACTACCCAGGAGAGAGGTGGGCCTGGCCCTGGTCGGCGTCCACGGTTGCTTCAAAATAACACGCATAACGAGACCTTGGTATTTGATCTGAGTCTGGCCGCTGGCCTATACGCACTAACCAGCTACGCGGGAACAGTTATGGGCACTCGACGTCATGGTATCAGCCGAAGCCTTCTTGACGTCTGCGACTGAGCGGCGCGCGCCGGATTGGACCGTAAGCCTGCGCTTGTATTAAGGGGGCTAGGTCTGCTTTCGGCCGCCCACGCAACGTGCAGGTGTGCAATGGGCGATGGGCCCAGACCCCTGCGCCATAGGATTTAGACCGGCGTGCTGACCTCTCTGTTGTGCCTAGGTAGGGCTGCGATGTGTTGATCTTCCGAGGCCGGGCATGACCCAGGAAAGTGTGTCCGGCCAAAGGGGATGGAGCGTGTTGGGTAATGTGGTGCACCCCTGTAGGGAAGTTAATCTATTCGAATAGTCGTGATCTTCGATAATAGGACGACTTGGAGTTGTACCTTGACCTTACGACAACTAGAACCGGATACTTAATAAAACACACCCTTCCAAGTGACAGATACAACCCGGTGATCGCTTTCCCACAGGGTGACGAGGGGAGGATCATCGGGTAGGGTTCATAATATACGATGCTACTTGGAGGACTTCAATCTACTCTCTTCTACATGCTGCAAGATGGAGGCTGCTAGAAGCGTAGTCTTCGACAAGATTAGCTATCCCCCTCTTATTCTGGCATTCTGCAGTTCAGTCCACTGATATAGCCCCTTTACCCATATACCCATGCATATGTAGTGTAGATCCTTGCTTGCGAGTACTTTGGATGAGTACTCACGGTTGCTTTCTCCCTCTTTTCCCCTTTCCGTTCTTCCTGGTTGTCGCAACCAGATGTGGGAGCCTAGGAGCCAGACGCCACCGTCGACAACGACTCCTACTACACCGAAGGTGCCTACTACTACGTGAAGGCCGTTGACGATGACCAAGAGTAGTTTAGAGGATCCCAGGCAGGAGGCATGCGCCTCTTTCAATATGTATCCCAGTTTGTGTTAGCCTTCTTAAGGCAAACTTGTTTAACTTATGTCTGTACTCAGATATTGTTGCTTCCGTTGACTCGTCTATGATCAAGCTCTTGTATTCGAGCCCTCGAGGCCCCTGGCTTGTAATATGATGCTTGTATGACTTATTTTATTTTTAGAGTTGTTTTGTTGATATCTTCCCGTGAGTCCCTGATCTTGATCGTAGACGTTTGCGTGTATGATTAATGTACGATTGAATCGGGGGCATCACAAACGGTCATTCTTTCAATAAATTCTTGGACATAGACATTTTGAGCATAGTTTTCATAGCAATACTTAAGTATGTCAGAATTTTCAGATTTGTAGAGAGTAATATCATACTTTTCAATCAAAGAAGCAACTTCATGAGCACCCTTAAAAATGACAAATTCTTCAATTTGTTCGATATCATAGTAACTATAAACACCCTTTCCATAAGAAGATAAGATTTCATTATCATTGAACTCACATAAGTAGGGAAGGTGTTTTTTAGGGTTCTTAGAGCAACAAGTAAAATCACAGATTTCACAAAGATTCCAAGCATAGCATAGCGAACTATTTATTTGATACCATAAGAGTCTCCCCTTTTCAGACAAATGGTGACGCACAAAATGAGCATGCTCATCTAATGATTTCCCATCAACTAGGCAGTTGGGGTTTCAGCACGAGCGCATAAGGATCGAAGATGATCCAAGTAGAACACTTTAAGTGGATCCATATCAATAGATTTTTAGCAAGCAAAGATGCAAGCAAATAGAAGGCACAAGGAAGCACAAACAAAAGACATACGGGAAGAAGGCGAAGAAAAGGCAATGTTTTGGAAAATCGTTTTAGAAGTGGGGGAGAGGAAAACGAGAGGCGAATGGCAAATAATGTAATGCGAGGGAGAAGAGTTTATGATGGGTACTTGGTATGTCTTAACATGGTGTAGATCTCCCCGGCAACGGCGCCAGAAATCCTTCTTGCTACCTCTTAAGCATGCGTTGGCTTTCCCTTGAAGAGGAAAGGGTGATGCAGCAAAGTAGCGTAAGTATTTCCCTCAGTTTTTGAGAACCAAGGTATCAATCCAGTAGGAGATTACGCACAAGTCACCTAGTACATGCACAAACAATCAAGAACCTTGCAACCAACGTGATAAACGGGTTGTCAATCCCTTCACGGCCAATCACAAAAGTGAGATCTGATAAAGATAGTAAGATAAATATTTTTGGTATTTTTGTTGTATAGATTGGAAAGTAAAGATAACAAAATAGTAAACGAGATGCGATGTAAATAAAAGAGATGCAATATAATAAGAAAGAGAACCGGGGGCATAGGTTTCACTAGTGGCTTCTCTCAAGATAGCATGTATTACGGTGGGTGAACAAATTACTGCCGAGCAATTCATAGAAAAGCGCATAATTATGAAGTTATCTAAGGCAATGATCATGAACATAGGCATCACGTCCGTGTCAAGTAGAACGAAACGATTCTGCATCTACTACTATTACTCCACACATCGACCGCTATCCAGCATGCATCTAGAGTATTAAATTCATAAGAACGGAGTAACGCATTAAGCAAGATGACATGATGTAGAGGGATAAACTCAAGCAATATGATATAAACCCCATCTTTTTATCCTCGATAGCAACAATACAATACGTGCCTTGCTGCCCCTGCTGTCACTGGGAAAGGACACCACAAGATTGAACACAAAGCTAAGCACTTCTCCCATTGCAAGAAAGATCAATCTAGTAGGCCAAACTAAACCGATAATTCGAAGAGACTTGCAAAGATATCAAATCATGCATATAAGAATTCAGAGAAGAACCAAATAATATTCATAGCTAAACTTGTTCATAAATCCAAAATTCATCGGATCTCGGCAAACACACCGCAAAAGAGTATTACGTCAAATAGATCTCCAAGAACATCGAGGAGAACTTTGTATTGAGAATCAAAGAGAGAGAAGAAGCCATCTAGCTAATAACTATGGACCCGAAGGTCTGTGGTAAACTACTCACACTTCATCGGAGAGGCTATGGTGTTGATGTAGAAGCCCTCCATGATCGCTCCCCCCTCCGGCGGAGCGCTGGAAAAGGCCCCAAGATGGGTTCTCACGGGTACAGAGAGTTGCGACGGTGGAAAATTGGTTTCGTGGCTCCCCTTGATGTTTTTAGGGTATAAGGATATATATAGGCTGAAGAAGTACGTTGGTGGAGCTCCTGATGACCCACAAGTACAGGGGATCTATCGTAGTCCTTTCGATAAGTAATATTGTCGAACCCAACAAGGAGCAGAAGGAAATGACAAGCAGCTTTCCGTAAGGTACTCTCTTCAAGCACTGAATTTATCGGTAACAGACAGTTTTGTGATGAGGTAATTTGTAACAGGTAGCAAGTAACAAAAGTATACAAGATGCAGCAAGGTGGCCCGATCCTTTTTGTAGCAAAGACAAGCCTGGACAAATTCTTATATAAAGGAAAATGCTCCCGAGGACACATGGGAATTATCGTCAAGCTAGTTTTCATCATGTTCATATGATTCGCGTTTGTTACTTTGATAATTTGATATGTGGGTGGACCGGTGCTCGTGTACTGGCCTTACTTGGACAAGCATCCCACTTATGATTAACCCCTCTCCAAAGCATCCGAAACTATGAAAGAAGAATTAAGATAAACCTAACCATAGCATGAAACATATGAATCCAAATCAGCCCCTTACGAAGCAACGCATAAACTAGGGTTTAAGCTTCTGTCACTCTAGCAACCCATCATCTACTTATTACTTCCCAATGCCTTCCCCTAGGCCAAATAATGGTGAAGTGTCATGTAGTTAACGCTCACATAACACCACTAGAGGAGAGACAACATACATCTCATCAAAATATCGAACGAATACCAAATTCACATGATTACTTAAAACAAGACTTCTCCCATGTCCTGAGGAACAAACGTAATTACTCACATATCATATTCATGTTCATAATCAGAGGGGTATTAATATGCTTAAAGGATATGAACATATGATCTTCCACCAAATAAACCAACTAGCATCAACTACAAGGAGTAATCAACACTACTAGCAACCCACAGGTACCAATCTGAGGTTTTGAGACAAAGATTGGATACAAGAGATGAACTAGGGTTTGAGAGGAGATGGTGCTGGTGAAGATGTTGATGGAGATTGACCCCCTCCTGATGAGAGGATCGATGGTGATGACGATGGCGATGATTTCCCCCTCCCGGAGGGATGTTTCCCCGGCAGAACAGCTCCGCCGGAGCCCTAGATTGGTTCCGCTCAAGCTCCGCCTCGAGGCGGTGGCACTTTGTCCCGAAAGCTTCCTTCTTATTTTTTCCAGGGCAAAAGACACCTCCTACAAAAAGATGGGCATCGGGGGCTTCGAGGTGGCCCACAAGGCAGGGGGGGCACGCCCAAGGGGGTAGGGCGCACCCTCCACCCTCGTGGACAGGAGGTGGCCCCCCTCTGGTGCTTTCTTCGCCCAATATGTTTATTATATTCCAAAACTGACTTCCGTGGAGTTTCAGGACTTTTGGAGTTGTGCAGAATAGGTCTCTAATATTTGCTCCTTTTCCAACCCAGAATTCCCGCTGCCGGCATTCTCCCCCTTCATGTAAACCTTGTAAAATAAGAGGGAAAAGGCATAAGTATTGTGACATAGTATGTAATAATAGCCCATATTGCAATAAATATCGATATAAAAGCATGATGCAAAATGGACGTATCAACTCCCCCAAGCTTAGACCTCGCTTGTCCTCAAGCGGAAGCCGATATTGAAAAATATGTCCACGTGTTTAAAGATAGAGGTGTTGATAAAATAAACTACGGGCATGAGGGCATCATGATCATTCTTAGAATAGCAACATATATATATTGTCATATGATTTCTTATGCTAAAGTAACAATCTATTCACAATGTAAAGTATGAATCAGAAACTTTGTTGAAAACTAACAAACTATGATCTCGGTCATTGAAGCAATTGCAATTTATCGTAACATCGGAAAGAGTCAATATAAGAGCTTTTCAGCAAGTCCACATATTTCAACTATCATTTAGTCTTTCATAATTGCTAACACTCACGCAATACTTATGGGTATGAAGTTTTAATCGGACATAGAGAAAGATAGGGGCTTATAGATTCTCCTCGCAACCTTTTACCTCAAGGGTAATGTCAACAAGAATGCTTTATGAAAACCTACATCCAATTGGGTATATATATCAGGATCCTTCCAACACACAGTGCTTGACAAAGGATAAAATGTAAATAGGAAAGGTGAAGATCAGCATGACTCTTGTATAAGGTATAGGACAAAAATAAAAGACAAGCCCTTCGCAGAGGGAAGCAGAGGTTGTCATGTGCTTTTATGGTTGGATGCACAAAATCTTAATGCAAAAGAACGTCACTTTATATTGCCACTTGTGATAGGGACCTTTATTATGCAGTCCGTCACTTTTATTTCTTCCATATCACAAGATCGTATAAAGCTTATTTTCTCCACACTAATAGATCATACATATTTAAAGAGAAATTTGCTACAATAACAACTTATTTGAAGGATCTTACTCAATCCATAGGTAGATGTGGTGGACTCTCATGGCAAAACTGGGTTTAAGGATATTTGGAAGCACAAGTAGTATCTCTACTTGGTGCAAAGAATTTGGCTAGCATGAGGGGGATAGGCAAGCTCAACATGTTGGATGTTCCATGACAATATAATTTATTTTAGATATAAGAAAACATAATGCATTACGTCGTCTTCCTTGTCCAATATCAACTTTTTAGCATTTCATATTTTAATGAGTGCTCACAACCATAAAAGATGTCCAAGATAGTGTATCTATATGTGAAAACCTCTCTTTCTTTATTACTTCCTATTAATTGCAATGATGACCAAAACTATGTTTCTCAACTCTCAACCACTTTTATTCATCATACTTTTTATATGTGAAGTCATTACTCTCCATAAGATCAATATGATCCTTTTTATTTCTTTTTTATTCTTTCTTTTTCTTTTATCACCTCAAGATCATAGCACGACAGCAAAGCTCTCGACTCAAAACTAATCTTTATTATATAGCTCACGGACTCAATTACATAGATAAGGATCAACACAAGAACTCAAAGCTAGATCATACTAAAATTTATTCTACTAGATCAAGATAATACCAAAAGGGTCAAACTAAGAAAAACGGTAAAGATAGGAGTGTGATGGTGATACGATACAGGGGCACCTCCCCCAAGCTTGGCAATTGCCAAGGGGAGTGCCCATACCCATGTGATTATGTCTCTTTCTTCGGAGGTGGTGATGATGAAGTTGTTCGTGATTAGGCTTGTTGTCCATCTTCCAAGGCATAGGCTCCCCATCATAGAAGGATGGTCGAGTCTCCGGGATTCTCAGATCTGCAACCAAACTCATCCTCTTGAATCTATATTCATACTCACGGTTTTGGTTTTGCAGGTCATAGATTTGGGCTTGCAGGTGTTCGATTTTCTCGTGAAGCTTGAAGATGGTCTCCCCAATGTTCTTGGCGTCCAGCTTGTGGTTGTTGGTGAACTCCGTGATCATCATGTGGTTGGCGTTAAGTCTGCGTTCCACCATCCCTTGGCACTTGAAAACTTGTTGCTCCATTGCTTCGAGCCTCGTCTCCACGCTCACGGTCCTCCTCGGTCCCTCAACATCGCGGATGTGCAACACCCCCTCACGCATCTCAATGGTTTGAGGGTATTGCAGCACCTCCGTGAGGTAGGGGTTGATGACCTTCTCGAAAAACTTGTCCTTGGGGGTGCTTGAAGACGTCATGGTGATCTAGATCTGTCAGAAAAACAGCTCGAAACAAAAACAAAGGTTGGTGCCGTGGTACGGTGGTCAAAACCTTCGGGAGAATATATAATGAATTTTTACCGACCAAAAGTAGTATTGTGCAAGAAAACGGAGTCCGGAGAGCACACGAGGTGCCCACGAGGCAGGGGGGCGCCCAGGGGGGTAGGGCGCGCCCTCCACCCTCGTGGATGCCTCGTGTCCTTCCCGAACTACTTCTTATTTTACTATTTTCTTAAATATTCCAAAACAGAGAAAAACTGCTATTAGAACTGTTTTGGAGTCGGTTTACTTACCATACCACATACCTATTCGTTTTCGGAGTCTGAAACGTTCTGGAAGGTGTCCCTTATGTACTCCTCTGGGGTTACGGTGTCAATAACATTGGTTTCAACATTTATGGGATTACTTGAGATATAATGTTTGATTCTTTGACCATTCACCACCTTCGGGTTTGTGCCTTCGAAGTTGTTAATTTTTATGGCACCGGAACGATAGACCTCTTCGATAACGTAAGGGCCTTCCCATTTAGAGAGAAGTTTTCCTGCAAAAAATCTTAAACGAGAGTTGCATAACAAAACATAATCACCTACTGATACGTCTCCAATGTATCTATAATTTTTGATTGTTCCATGCTATTATATTATCTGTTTTGGATGTTTAATGGGCTTATTTATACACTTTTATATTATTTTTGGGACTAACCTATTAACCGGAGGCCCAGCCCAAATTGTTGTTTTTTTGCCTATTTCAGTGTTTCGCAGAAAAGGAATATCAAACGGAGTCCAAATGGAATGAAACCTTCGGGAGAGTGATTTTTGGAACAAACGTGATCCAGAGGACTTGGAGTGGACGTCAAGAAAGAAACGAGGAGGCCACGAGGCAGGGAGGCGCGCCCTACCCCCCTGGACGCGCCCCCCACCCTCGTGGGCCCCACGTGGCTCCCCTGACTGACTTCCTTCGCCTATATATACTCATATACCCCGAAAACATCCAGGAGCACCACGAAACAATATTTCTACCGCTGCAACTCTCTGTATCCGTGAGATCTCATCTTGGGGCCTTTTCCGCCGCTACTCCGGAGGGGACATTGATCACGGAGGGCTTCTACATCAACACCATAGCCTCTCCAATGATGTGTGAGTAGTTTACCTCAGACCTTCGGGTCCATAGTTATTAACTAGATGGCTTCTTCTCTCTCTTTGGATCTCAATACAAAGTTCTCCTCGTTTCTCTTGGAGATCTATTCGATGTAATCTTCTTTTGTGGTATGTTTGTTGAGATCCGATGAATTGTGGGTTTATGATCAAGTTTATCTATGAACAATATTTGATTCTCCTCTGAATTCTTTTATGTATGATGTGTTATCTTTGCAAGTCTCTTCGAATTATCAGTTTGGTTTGGCCTACTAGATTGATCTTTCTTGCAATGGGAGAAGTGCTTAGCTTTGGGTTCGATCTTGCGGTGTCCTTTCCCAGTGACAATAGGGGCAGCAAGGCACGTATTGTATTGTTGCCATCGAGGATAAAAAGATGGGGTTTATATCATATTGCTTGATTTTATCCCTCTACATCATGTCATCTTGCTTAATGCGTTACTCCATTCTTATGAACTTAATACTCTAGATGCATGCTGGATAGCGGTCGATGTGTGGAGTAATAGTAGTAGATGCAGGCAGGAGTCGGTCTACTTGTTTAGGACGTGATGCCTATATACATGATCATGCCTAGATATTCTCATAATTATTCGCTATTTTATCAATTGCTCGACAGTAATTCGTTCACCCACCATAAACTATGCTATCTTGAGAGAAGCCACTAGTGAAACCTATGGCCCCGGGGTCTATTTTCCATCATATAAGTTTCCAATCTACTTTTATTTTGCAATCTTTACTTTCAATCTATATCATAAAAATACCAAAAATATTTATATTATCTCTATCAGATCTCACTCTTGCAAGTGGCCGTGAAGGGATTGACAACCCCTTTATCGCGTTGGTTGCAAGGTTCTTATTTTTTTGTGTAGGTACGAGGCGACTTGCGTGTGGTCTCCTACTGGATTGATACCTTGGTCTCAAAACTGAGGGAAATACTTACGCTACTATGCTGCATCACCCTTTCCTCTTCAAGGGAAAAACCCGACGCAAGCTCAAGAGGTAGCACCTACCTTAAACTCACGCTTTTGTATCCTTTTGTCATGCCATCTTTTAACCTTTTCTTTGAATAGTTTGGCATTCTCATAGGCCTGGGTTCTCCATTCATCAAGTGAGCTAATGTCAAATAGTCTCTTCTCACCAGCAAGTTTGAAATCATAATTGAGTTCTTTAATGGCCCAATATGCCTTATGTTCTAGTTCGAGAGGTAAGTGACATGCTTTTCCATAAACCATTTTATACGAAGACATACCCATAGGATTTTTATATGCAGTTCTATAGGCCCATAATGCATCATCAAGTTTCTTGGACCAATTCTTTCTAGATCTATTAACAGTTTTTTGCAAAATTAATTTAATCTCTCTATTACTCAATTCTACTTGACCACTGGACTGTGGATGGTATGGAGATGCAATTCTATGATTAACATCATATTTAGCAAGCATTTTACGAAAAGCACCATGAATAAAATGTGAACCACCATCAGTCATTAAATATCTAGGGACCCCAAACCTCAGAAAAATAAGTTCTTTAAGCATCTTAATAGAGGTGTTATGATCAACACTACTAGTTGGAATAGCTTCTATCCACTTAGTGATGTAATCAACAACAACTAAAATATGTGTATACCCATCTCAGGAAGGAACAGGTCCCATATAATCAAAGCCCCAAACGTCTAATGGTTCAATAACAAGTGAAATAATTCATAGGCATTTCTTGACGTCTACTAATATTACCAATTCTTTGACATTCATCACAAGACAAGGCAAACTTACGAGCGTCTTTGAAGAGAGTAGGCCAATAAAAACTGGATTGCAATACCTTATGTATAGTTCTATTTCCAGCGTGGTGTCCTTCGTAAGCCTCGGAGTGACACTTGCGTAGGATCTGTTCCTGTTCATGCTCAGGTACACAACATCTAATAACACCATCTACTCCTTCTTTATAAAGGTGTGGGTCATCCCAAAAGTAATGTCTTTAATCATAGAAGAATTTTTTCTTTTGCTGGTATGTGCAACTAGGTGGTATAAACTTAGCAACAATGTAATTAGCATAATCAGCATACCATGGAGTAGTATGAGAAGCATTTATGACAGCTAATTGTTCATCAGGAAAGCTATAATCAATAGGTAGTGGGTCATCAAGAACATTTTCTAACCTAGACAAGTTGTCTGCAACGGGGTTCTCCGCTCCCTTTCTATCAATAATATGCAAATAAAATTCTTCTAGCAAGACAACCCATCTAACAAGTCTAGGTTTAGCATCTTTGTTTTCCATAAGATATTTAATAGCAGCATATCAGTGTGAACATTCACTTTAGAATCAACAATATAAGGTCTGAACTTATCACAAGCAAATACGACCGCTAAAAATTCTTTCCCGATAGTAGCATAATTTCTCTGGGCACTGTTTAGAGTTTTACTAGCATATTGGATAACGTTTAATTTCTTATCAACTCTTTGCCCTAGAACAATACCTACAGCAAAATCACTAGCATCACACATAATTTCAAATGGTAAATTCCAATCAGGTGGCTGAACAATAGGTGCAAAAATTAAGGCTTTCTTAAGTATTTCAAATGCTTCTACACAATCATCATCAAAAACAAAAGGAACATCTTTTCGTAAGAGATTAGTCAGAGGCCTAGAGATTTTAGAGAAGTCTTTGATGAACCTCCTATAAAAACTGGCATGACCAAGGAAACTTCTTATACCTTTGATGTCCTTGGGACATGGCATCTTTTCAATAGCATCAACTTTAGCTTTATCAACTTCAATACCTCTTTCAGAAATCTTATGCCCCAAAACAATGCCTTCGTTAACCATAAAGTGACACTTCTCCCAGTTCAAGACAAGATTAGTTTCTTCACATCTCTGCAACACTCGCTCAAGGTTGCTTAAGCAATCATCAAAAGAAGTTCCATACACGGAGAAATCATCCATGAAAACCTCAACAATCTTTTCATAAAAGTCAAAGAATATAGCAGTCATACATCTTTGAAAAGTAGCAGGTGCATTACATAAACCAAAAGGCATATGTCTATAAGCAAAGGTACCGAAAGGGCAATTAAAAGTGGTATTTTCCTGATCCTCTTTTGACACAGGTATTTACGAGAAACATGAATAACCATCTAGAAAGCAAAAATGTGTATGTTTGGATAATCTTTCTAGCATTTGATCAATAAAAGGTAAAGGGTAGTGATCCTTTCTAGTAGCTTTATTTAATTCGCAGAAATCAATTACCATTCTATATCCTGTAACAATTCTTTGTGGGATGAATTCATCTTTATCATTGGGAACAACAGTAATACCTCCCTTCTTAGGGACACAATGGACAGGACTTACCCACTGACTATCAGCAACATGATAAATTATACATGCCTCCGGAAGCTTTAGTATTTCATTTCTTACCAATTCTTTCATCTTAGGATTTAACCGTCGTTGGTGATCAACAACCGTTTAGCATCTTTCTCCAGTTTTATCTTATGCTGGCATAGAGTGGGACTAATGCCCTTAAGATCATCAAGAGTATATCCAATAGCAGCACGGTGCTTTTTCAGAGTTTTCAATAATTTCTCTTCTTCCTGCTCTGAAAGGTTAGCACTAATAATAACAGGATGTATCTTCTTTTCATCAAGATAAGCATATTTAAGAGTATCAGGCAATGGTTTAATCTCATATGTGCGATCACCCTTGGGTGGACGAGGATCCCCTAGAATTTCAACAGGCAGGTTGTGTTTTAATATAGGTCCCTATTTCAAGAATATTTCATCTATTTCCCTTCTCTCATTCATAAACATATCATTTTCATGGTCTAGCAAATATTGTTCTAAAGGATCAATAGGAGGCACGGCAATAGAAGAAAGACCAATAATTTCATCTTTACTAGGCAATTCTTTATCATGGGGTTGTCTACGAAATTTAGCAAAATTAAAATCATGAGACATATCCCCTAAACCAACAGTAACAATTTCCTTTTCGCAATCTATCCTAGCATTAACAGTATTCAAGAAGGGTCTACCAAATATAATGGGACAAAAGTCATCCTATGGGGAACCAAGAACAAGAAAGTCAGTAGGATATTTAACTTTCCCACACAAGACTTCAACATCCCTAACAATACCAATAGGTGAAATAGTATCCCTATTGGCAAGCTTAATTGTAACATCAATATCTTCTATCTCAGCAAGTGCAATATCATGCATAATTTATTTATAAAAGGAATAAGGTATTGCACTGGCACTAGCGCCCATATCACATAAACCATGATAACAGTGATCTCCTATTTTAACAGAAACAACAGGCATGCCAAAAAACAGGTCTATGTTTACTTTTAGTATCGGGTCTAGCAAGTCTAGCAGCTTCATTATAGAAATAAATAACAAGCCCATCAATATTATCGACCAAGAGATCCTTAACCATAGCAATACTAGGTTCGACTTTAATTTGCTCAGAGGGCGTAGATGTTCTAGCATTACTCTTACGAACCACAGTTGAAGCTTTAGCATGATCCTTTATTCTAACAGGGAAAGGTGGTTTCTCAATATAAGCGGTAGGAACAATAGGATCAACATTATAAGTGATAGTCTTTTCTTCAACTTTCATAGGTTCAACTACTTTTACTTCAATGGGAGGATGATATTTAAACCACTTATCCTTAGGGAGATCAACATGAGTAGAAAATGATTCACAGAAAGAAGCTACTATCTCAGAGTCAAGTCCATATTTAGTGCTAAATTCACAAAAAGCATCGGTATCCATAAAAGATTTAACACAATCAAACTTAGGCGTTATACCTAACTCCTTACCTTCGTCGAGTTCCCAATCTTCAGAGTTGCATTTAATTCTTTCCAATAAATCCCATCTGAGTTCAATAGTTTTCATCATAAAAGAACCAGTGCAAGAAGTATCGAGCATGGAGCAATTATTGAGAGAAAGCCGAGCATAAAAAATTTGAATAATAACTTCTCTTGAGAGCTCATGATTGGGCATGAATATAACATTGACTTAAGCCTCCCCCAAGCTCGAGCGATACTTTCTCCTTCGTGAGGCCAAAAATTATAGATATAATTACAATCACGATGAACCAGATGCATAGGATAAAACTTCTGATAAAATTCCAATTTCAATCGGTTATAGTTCCATGATCCAATATCATCACATAGCCTAAACCATGTCAATGCCTTTCCCTTCAAAGATAAAGGGAATACCTTCTTTTTGATAACATCTTCAGGCATACCTGCAAGCTTAAATAATCCACAAACTTCATCCACATAGATTAGGTGCATATCAGGATGTAATGTTCCATCTCCTATAAAAGGAATAGCTAGCAGTTTCTCTATCATACCCGAAGGAATTTCAAAGTAAACATTTTCTGTAGGTTCAGTAGGTTGAGGAGCATTCCTTTGCTTTACTGGTCAGGGTGAAAATACCCCGAACAAGCCCCTCAAAGGATTATTTTCCATAGTAACAAGTGATAGTAAATTTCAGCACACTATATAAATTTTTCCTTACAAAATTCCGCTTACCAAAGGCGCTTCACTCCCGACAATGGCGCCAGAAAAGAGTCTTGATGACCCACAAGTATAGGGGATCTAGCATAGTCCTTTCGATAAGTAAGAGTGTCAAACCCAACGAGGAGCAGAAGGAAATGACAAGCAGTTTTCAGTAAGGTATTCTCTACAAGCACTGAAATTATCAGTAACAGATAGTTTTGTGATGAGGTAATTTGTAACAGGTAACAACTAACAAAAGTAAACAAGATGCAGCAAGGTGGCCCAAACCTTCTTGTAGCAAAGGACAAGCCTGGACAAATTCTTATATAAAGGAAAATGCTCCCGAGGACACATGGGAATTACCGTCAAGCTAGTTTCCATCATGTTCATATGATTCGCGTTCGTTACTTTGATAATTTGATATGTGGGTGGAGCGGTGCTCGGGTACTGCCCTTACTTGGACAAGCATCCCACTTATGATTAACCCCTCTCGCAAGCATCCGCAACTACGAAAGAAGAATTAAGGTAAACCTAACCATAGCATGAAACATATGAATCCAAATCAGCCCCTTACGAAGAAACGCATAAACTAGGGTTTAAGCTTCTGTCACTCTAGCAACCCATCATCTACTTATTACTTCCCAATGCCTTCCCCTTGGCCCAAATAATGGTGAAGTGTCATGTAGTCGACGTTCACATAACACCACTAGAGGAGAGACAACATACATCTCATCAAAATATGGAACGAATACCAAATTCACATAATTACTTATAAGAAGACTTCTCCCATGTCCTCAGGAACAAACGTAAATACTCACAAATCATATTCATGTTTATAATCAGAGGGCTATTAATATGCATAAAGGATCTGAACATATGATCTTCCACCGAATAAACCAACTAGCATCAACTACAAGGAGTAATCAACACTACTAGCAACCCACAAGTACCAACCTGAGGTTTTGAGACAGAGATTGGATACAAGAGATGAACTAGGGTTTGAGAGGAGATGGTGTTGGTGAATATGTTGATGGAGATTGACCCCCCCCCCCCCCCCGATGAGAGGATCAATGGTGATGACGATGGCGATGATTTCCCCCTCCCGGACGGATGTTTCTCCGGGAGAACAGCTCCGCCGGAGCCCTCGAGACGGCGGCGCTTCATCCCAAAAGCTTCCTTCTTATTTTTTCCAGGGCAAAAAACACCTTATACCAAAGGATGGGCATCGGGGGGCTTCCAGGTGGCCCACGAGGCAGGGGGTGCGCCCAGGGGGTAGGGCGCACCCTCCACCCTCGTGGACAGGAGGTGGGCTCCCTCTGGTGCTTTCTTCGCCCAATATTTTTATTATATGTCAAAACTGACTTCCGGGGAGTTTCAGGACTTTTGGAGTTGTGCAGAATAGGTCTCTAATATTTTCTCCTTTTCCAGCCCAGAATTCCAGCTGCCGGCATTCTCCCCCTTCATGTAAACCTTGTAAAATAAGAGGGAAAAGGCATAAGTATTGTGGCACAGTATGTAATAATAGCCCATAATGCAATAAATATCGATATAAAAGCATGATGCAAAATGGACGTATCAGCTCCGTGGGGGCGCGCCTACCCCCCTGGGCGCGCCCTCCTGCCTCGTGGCCACCTCGCGGAGTTCCAGACTTCAACTCCAAGTCTTCTGGATTGCTTCTGGTCCAAGAAAGATCATCGCGAAGGTTTCATTCCGTTTGGACTCCGTTTGATTTCCTTATCTGCAAAACACTAAAACTCGCAAAAAAACAGAAACTGGCACTAGGCCTCCGGTTAATAGGTTAGTCCCAAAATTAATATAAAAGAGCATATTAAAGCCCATTAAACATCCAAAACAGATAATATAATAGCATGGAACAATCAAATATTATAGATACGTTGGAGACGTATCACGTATTTGCCTTGTTTACTGTTTGCCGAGTGGCCCACTCGGCGCTACGGTGCCAAGGTAAGCCCCACACCCATCGTCTCCGTCCAGCCCGTCAACTCTTTCTTTTCTTTTTTTGCCGAATACCCGATTTAGCACTCGGGAAGACTGTGCTGAGTTCCTGTGTTACAGTTCTCGGCAAAGAAAGCTTTGCTGGCAGGATTCGGCCGAATACAATACTCAGCAAAGACTTTGATGAGTGTGAAACGGCTTTCGCCAAGTATTTCCGGCACTCGACAAGGTAAATTCAGTTGTGTACATTAAACGCGGTGTGATCAATCACTTATTTTATAGATCCTTGCTCCATGGTTTGATTACATGTTAAAACAATTTTTTTAAGTCATGTGCCCGACTTCATCTCGGTGCAACAAACAGATGGCCTTGCTGTAGCCATTTTCATTCTCATTGTTGGTGAGCCATCAGTGGATGACTATACTAGGGATCTAAGGATTGACTTTGTGTTGTTCAAGTGTGTTTATGTGTCCCCGAAAATTATATGTTAGAAGATTTACTGTTTACTGAGCGGAGCTTACCTGGGCTTATGGTTTTCTAAATACTAGGCATTTGGGGCATTAAATTTCTCCAAGGCTTAATCTTTTTCAGATTCATGTAGTCCGGTGGTACGCCCTAATTAAGGTAAAGCTCCTTCACAGTTGTGTTTAGTAAAGCTTAAACGGAGTGCTACAGCAGAGTTTCCTAAACTGGACTGTGCAATGCCGATTTGAAGGAAATGTGCCCTAGAGGCAATAATAAAGTTATTATTTTATATTTCCTTATATAATGATAAATGTTTATTATTAATGCTAGAATGTGTTAACCGAAAACTTGATACATGTGTGAATACATAGACAAAACAAAGTGTCCCTAGTATGCCTCTACTTGACTAGCTCGTTAATCGAAGATGGTTAAGTTTCCCAACCATAAACATGTGTTGTCATTTGATGAACGGGATCACATCATTAGGAGAATGATGTGATGGACATGACCCATTCGTTAGCTTAGCATATTGATCGTTAAGTTTTATTGCTATTGCTTTCTTCATGACTTATACATGTTCCTCTGACTATGAGATTATGCTGAAGGAAATATGCCCTAGAGGCAATAATAAATTTATTATTTATTTCCTTATATCATGATAAATGTTTATTATTCATGCTAGAATTGTATTAACCGGAAACATAATACTTGTGTGAATACATAGACAAACAGTATGTCACTAGTATGCCTCTACTTGACTAGCTCGTTGATCAAAGATGGTTATGTTTCCTAGCCATAGACATGAGTTGTCATTTGATTAACGGGATCATATCATTAGGAGAATGATGTGATTGACTTGACCCATTCCGATAGCTTAGCACACGATCGTTTAGTATTCTGCTATTGCTTTCTTCATGACTTATACATGTTCCTATGACTATGAGATTATGCAACTCCCGTTTACCGGAGGAACACTTTGTGTGCTACCAAACGTCACAACGTAAATGGGTAATTATAAAGGTGCTCTACAGGTGTCTCCAAAGGTACTTGTTGGGTTGGCGTATTTCGAGATTAGGATTTGTCACTCCGATTGTCGGAGAGGTATCTCTGGGCCCTCTCGGTAATGCACATCACTATAAGCCTTGCAAGCATTGCAACTGGTGAGTTAGTTTTGACATGATGTATTACAAAACGAGTAAAGAGACTTGCCGGTAACGAGATTGAACTAGGTATTGGGATACCGACGATCGAATCTCGGGCAAGTAACATACCGATGACAAAGGGAACAACGTATGTTGTTATGCGGTTTGACCGATAAAGATCTTCGTAGAATATGTGGGAGCCAATATGAGCATCCAGGTTCCGCTATTGGTTATTGACTGGAGAAGTGTCTCGGTCATGTCTACATAGTTCTCGAACCCGTAGGGTCCGCACGCTTAAGGTTTCGATGACGGTTATATTATGAGTTTATGAGTTTGATGTACCGAAGGTTGTTCGGAGTCCCAGATGTGATCACGGACATGACGAGGAGTCTCAAAATGGTCGATTCATGAAGATTGATATATTGGAAGCCTATGTTTGGATATCGGAAGTGTTCCGGGTGAAATCGGGATTTTACCGGAGTACCGGGAGGTTACCGGAACCCCCCGGGAGGCTATTGGGCCATAGTGGGAAAGAGAGGGCAGCAAGGGGTGCGCCCCCCTGGCCCAAACCGAATTGGTGGGGGCAAGGGGGCCGGGCCCCCTTCCTTCTCTCTTTCCCCCTCCCCAATCCTATTCCAACTAGGATAGGGGGGGGGTCCTACTCCCAGTGGGAGTAGGACTCCTCATGGCACCTCCTCCTCCAGGCCGCCGCCCCCTCCCCTTGGCTCCTTTATATACGGGGGCAGGGGCACCGTTGAACACACAATTGATTTGATCTCTTAGCCGTGTGCGGTGCCCCCCTCCACCATATTCCACCTCGATAATACTGTAGCGGTGCTTAGGCGAAGCCCTGCGTCGGTAGAACGTCAACATCGTTACCACGCCGTTGTGCTGACGAAACTCTCCCTCAACACTCGGCTGGATCGGAGTTCGAGGGACGTCATCGAGCTGAACGTGTGCAGAACTCGGAGGTGCCGTACGTTCGGTACTTGATCGGTCGGATCGTGAAGACGTACGACTACATCAACCGCGTTGTGCTAACGCTTCCGCTTAGGGTCTACGAGGGTACGTGGACACACTCTCCTCTCTCGTTGCTATGCATCACCATGATCTTGCGTGTGCGTAGGATTTTTTTTGAAATTACTACGTTTCCCAACAGTGGCATCCGAGCCTGGTTTTATGCGTTGATGTTATGCACGAGTAGAACACAAGTGAGTTGTGGGCGATATAAGTCATACTGCTTACCAGCATATCATACTTTGGTTCAGCGGTATTGTGAGATGAAGCGGCCCGGACCAACATTACGTGTACGCTTATGCGAGACCGGTTTCACCGCTACGAGTACTCGTTGCTTAAAGGTGACTGGCGGGTGTCTGTCTCTCTCACTTTAGTTGAATCGAGTGTGGCTACGCCGGTCCTTGCGAAGGTTAAAACAGCATCTACTTGACAAACTATCGTTGTGGTTTTGATGCGTAGGTAAGAACGGTTCTTGCGAAGCCCGTAGCAGCCACGTAAAACTTGCAACAACAAAGTAGAGGACATCTAACTTGTTTTTGCAGGGCATGTTGTGATGTGATATGGTCAAGGCATGACGCTATATTTTATTGTATGGGATGATCATGTTTTGTAACCGAGTTATCGGCAACTAGCAGGAGCCTTATGGTTGTCGATTCATTGTATGCAGTGAAATCGTGATGTAATGCTTTACTTTATCACTAAGCATTAGCGATAGTCGTGAAAGCATGAGTTTGGCGAGACGACAACGATGCTACGATGGAGATCAAGGTGTCGCGCCGATGACGATGGTGATCATGACGGTGCAACGATGCTACGATGGAGATCAATGTGTCGCGCCGGTGACGATGGTGATCATGAAGGTGCTTCGAAGATGGAGATCACAAGCACAAGATGATGATGGCCATATCATATCACTTATATTGATTGCATGTGATGTTTATCTTTTATACATCTTATTCTGCTTAGAACGACGGTAGCATTATAAGATGATCTCTCACTAAATTATCAAGTAAAAGGTGTTCTCCCTGAGTATGCACCATTGCGAAAGTTCTTCGTGCTGAGACACCACGTGATGATCGGGTGTGATAGGCTCTACGTTCAAATACAATGGGTGCAAAACAGTTGCGCACGAGGAATACTCAGGTTAAACTTGACGAGCCTAGCATATAACAGATATGGCCTCGGAACACGGAGACCGAAAGGTCGAGCGTGAATCATATAGTAGATATGATCAACATAGTGATGTTCACCATTGAAACTACTCCGTCTCACGTGATGATCGGACACGGTTTAGTTGATTTGGATCACGTGATCACTTAGAGGATTAGAGAGATGTCTATCTAAGTGGGAGTTCTTAAATAATATGATTAAATTGAACTTAAATTTATCATGAACTTAGTACCTGATAGTATCTTGCTTGTCTATGTTGTTGTAGATAGATGGCCCGTGCTGTTGTTCCGTTAAATTTTAATGCGTTCCTTGAGAAAGCAAAGTTGAAAGATGATGGTAGCAATTACAAGGACTGGGTCCGTAACTTGAGGATTATCCTCATTGCTGCACAGAAGAATTACGTCCTGGAACCACCGCTGGGCGCCAGGCCTGCTGCATGAGCAACACCAGATGTTATGAACGTCTGGCGGAGCAAAGTTGATGACTACTCGATAGTTCAGTGTGCCATGCTTTACGGCTTAGAACCGGGTCTTTAACGACGTTTTGAATGTCATGGAGCATATGAGATGTTTCAGGAGTTGAAGGTAATATTTCAAGCAAATGCCCGGATTGAGAGATATGAAGTCTCCAATAAGTTCTATAGCTGCAAGATGGAGGAGAATAGTTCTGTTAGTGAGCATATACTCAAGATGTCTGGGTATCATAATCACTTGATTCAGCTGGGAGTTCATCTTCCGGATGATAGCGTCATTGACAGAATTCTTCAATCACTGCCACCAAGCTACAAGAGCTTCGTGATGAACTATAATATGCAAGGGATGGAAAAGACTATTCCCGAGCTCTTCGCGATGCTAAAGGCTGCGAAGGTAGAAATAAAAAAGGAGCATCAAGTGTTGATGGTTAACAAAACCACCAGTTTCAAGAAAAAGGGCAAAGGGAAGAAGAAGGGGAACTTCAAGAAGAACAGCAAGCAAGTTGCTGCTCAGGAGAAGAAACCCAAGTCTGGACCTAAGCTTGAGACTAAGTGCTTCTACTGCAAGCAAACTGGTCACTGGAAGCGGAACAGCCCCAAGTATTTGGCGGATAAGAAGGATGGCAAGGTGAACAAAGGTATATATGATATACATGTTATTGATGTGTACCTTACTAGTACTCGCAGTAGCACCTGGGTATTTGATACTGGTTCTGTTGCTAATATCTGCAACTCGAAACAGGGGCTACGGATTAAGCGAAGATTGACTAAGGACGAGGTGACGATGCGCGTGGGAAACGGTTCCAAAGTCGATGTGATCGCGGTCGGCACGCTACCTCTACATCTACCTTCGGGATTAGTTTTAGACCTAAATAATTGTTATTTGGTGCCAGCGTTGAGCATGAACATTATATATGGATCTTGTTTGATGCGAGACGGTTATTCATTTAAATCAGAGAATAATGGTTGTTCTATTTATATGAGTAATATCTTTTATGGTCAAGCACCCTTGAAGAACGGTCTATTTTTGTTGAATCTCGAAAGTAGTGATACACATATTCATAATATTGAAACCAAAAGATGCAGAGTTGATAATGATAATGCGACTTATTTGTGGCACTGCCATTTAGGTCATATCGGTGTAAAGCGCATGAAGAAACTACATACTGATGGACTTTTGGAACCTCTTGATTATGAATCACTTGGTACTTGCGAACCGTGCCTCATGGGCAAGATGACTAAAACGCCGTTCTCCGGAACTATGGAGCGAGCAACTGATTTGTTGGAAATCATACATACTGATGTATGTGGTCCAATGAATGTTGAGGCTCGCGGCGGGTATCGTTATTTTCTCACCTTCACAGATGATTTAAGCAGATATGGGTATATCTACTTAATGAAGCATAAGTCTGAAACATTTGAAAAGTTCAAGGAATATCAGAGTGAAGTGGAAAATCATCGTAACAAGAAAATAAAGTTTCTACGACCTGATCGTGGAGGAGAATATTTGAGTTACGAGTTTGGTCTTCATTTGAAACAATGCGGAATAGTTTCACAACTCACGCCACCCGGAACACCACAACGTAATGGTGTGTCCGAACGTTGTAATCGTACTTTACTAGATATGGTGCGATCTATGATGTCTCTTACTGATTTACCACTATCGTTTTGGGGTTATGCTCTAGAGACTGCTGCATTCACGTTAAATAGGGCACAATCTAAATCCGTTGAGACGACGCCTTATGAACTGTGGTTTGGCAAGAAACCAAAGTTGTCGTTTCTTAAAGTTTGGGGCTGCGATGCTTATGTGAAAAAGCTTCAACCTGATAAGCTCGAACCCGAATCGGAGAAATGTGTCTTCATAGGATACCCAAAAGAGACTGTTGGGTACACCTTCTATCACAGATCCGAAGGCAAGACTTTTGTTGCTAAGTTTGGATCCTTTCTAGAGAAGGAGTTTCTCTCGAAAGAAGTGAGTGGGAGGAAAGTAAAACTTGATGAGATAACTGTATCTACTCCCTTGTTGGAAAGTAGTTCATCACAGAAATCTGTTCCTGTGACTCCTACACCAATAAGTGAGGAAGTTAATGATGATGATCATGAAACTTCAGATCAAGTAACTACTGAACCTCGTAGATCAACCAGAGTAAGATCCGCACCAGAGTGGTACGGTAATCCTGTTTTGGAAGTTATGTTACTAGACCATGACAAACCTACGAACTATGAAGAAGCAATGGTGAGCCCAGATTCCGCAAAATGGCTTGAGGCCATGAAATCTGAGATGGGATCCATGTGTGAGAACAAAGTGTGGACTTTGGTTGACTTGCCCGGTGATCGGCAAGCAATTGAGAATAAATGGATCTTCAAGAAGAAGACTGACGCTGACGGTAATGTTACTGTGTACAAAGCTCGACTTATTGCGAAAGGTTTTCGACAAGTTCAAGGGATTGACTACAATGAGACTTTCTCACCCGTAGCGATGCTTAAGTCTGTCAGAATCATGTTAGCAATTGCCGCATTTTATGATTATGAAATTTGGAAAATGGATGTAAAAACTGCATTCCTGAATGGATTTCTGGAAAAAGAGTTGTATATGATGCAACCAGAAGGTTTTATCGATCCAAAGGGAGCTAACAAAGTGTGCAAGCTCCAGCGATCCATTTATGGACTGGTGCAAGCCTCTCGGAGTTGGAATAAACGTTTTGATAGTGTGATCAAAGCATATGGGTTTATACAGACTTTTGGAGAAGCCTGTATTTACAAGAAAGTGAGTGGGAGCTCTGTAGCATTTCTGATATTATATGTGGACGACATATTGTTGATCGGAAATGATATAGAATTTCTGGATACCATAAAGGGATATTTGAATAAGAGTTTTTCAATGAAAGACGTCGGTGAAGCTGCTTATATATTGGGCATCAAGATCTATAGAGATAGATCAAGACGCTTGATTGGACTTTCACAAAGCACATACCTCGACAAAGTTTTGAAGAAGTTCAAAATGGATCAGGCGAAGAAAGGGTTCTTGCCTGTGTTGTAGGGTGTGAAGTTGAGTAAGACTCAATGCCCGACCACTGCAGAAGATAGAGAGAAGATGAAAGATGTTCCCTATGCCTCAGCCATAGGCTCTATCATGTATGCAATGTTGTGTACCAGACCTGATGTGTGCCTTGCTATTAGTTTAGCAGGGAGGTACCAAAGTAATCCAGGAGTGGATGACTGGACAGCGGTCAAGAACATCCTGAAATACCTGAAAAGGACTAAGGATATGTTTCTCGTTTATGGAGGTGACAAAGAGCTCGTCGTAAGCAGTTACGTCGATGCAAGCTTTGACACTGATCCGGACGATTCTACATCGCAAACCGGATACGTGTTTATATTAAACGGTGGAGCTGTCAGTTGGACGAGTTCTAAACAAAGCATCGTGGCGGGATCTACATGTGAAGCGGAGTAGATAGTTGCTTCGGAAGCAGCAAATGAAGGAGTCTGGATGAAGGAGTTCATATCCGATCTAGGTGTCATACCTAGTGCATCGGGTCCAATGAAAATCTTTTGTGACAATACTGGTGCAATTGCCTTGGCAAAGGAATCCAGATTTCACAAGAGGACCAAACACATCAAGAGACGCTTCAACTCCATCAGGGACCAAGTCCAGGTGGGAGACATAGAAATTTGCAAGATACATACGGATCTGAATATTGCAGACCCGTTGACTAAGCCTCTTCCACGAGCAAAACATGATCAGCACCAAGGCTCCATGGGTGTTAGAATCATTACAGTGTAATCTAGATTATTGAATCTAGTGCAAGTGGGAGACTGAAGGAAATATGCCCTAGAGGCAATAATAAAGTTATTATTTATTTCCTTATATCATGATAAATGTTTATTATTCATGCTAGAATTGTATTAACCGGAAACATAATACTTGTGTGAATACATAGACAAACAGTATGTCACTAGTATGCCTCTACTTGACTAGCTCGTTGATCAAAGATGGTTATGTTTCCTAGCCATAGACATGAGCTATCATTTGATTAACGGGATCATATCATTAGGAGAATGATGTGATTGACTTGACCCATTCTGATAGCTTAGCACACGATCGTTTAGTATTCTGCTATTGCTTTCTTCATGACTTATACATGTTCCTATGACTATGAGATTATGCAACTCCCGTTTACCGGAGGAACACTTTGTGTGCTACCAATCGTCACAACGTAAATGGGTGATCATAAAGGTGCTCTACAGGTGTCTCCAAAGGTACTTGTTGGGTTGGCGTATTTTGAGATTAGGATTTGTCACTCCGATTGTCGGAGAGGTATCTCTGGGCCCTCTCGGTAATGCACATCACTATAAGCCTTGCAAGCATTGCAATTGGTGAGTTAGTTGTGAGATGATGTATTACAGAACGAGTAAAGAGACTTGCCGGTAACGAGATTGAACTAGGTATTGGGATACCGACGATCGAATCTCGGGCAAGTAACATACCGATGACAAAGGGAACAACGTATGTTGTTATGCGGTTTAACCGATAAAGATCTTCGTAGAATATGTGGGAGCCAATATGAGCATCCAGGTTCCGCTATTGGTTATTGGCTGGAGAAGTGTCTCGGTCATGTGTACATAGTTCTCGAACCCGTAGGGTCCGCACGCTTAAGGTTTCGATGACGGTTATATTATGAGTTTATGAGTTTGATGTACCGAAGGTTGTTCGGAGTCCCGGATGTGATCACGGACATGACGAGGAGTCTCGAAATGGTCGAGACATGAAGATTGATATATTGGAAGCCTATGTTTGGATATCGGAAGTGTTCCGGGTGAAATCAGGATTTTACCGGAGTACCGGGAGGTTACCGGAACCCCCCGGGAGGCTATTGGGCCATAGTGGGCCTTAGTGGGAAAGAGAGGGCAGCAAGGGGCGCGCCCCCCTGGCCCAAACCGAATTGGTGGGGGCAAGGGGGCTGCCCCCCCTTCCTTCTCTCTTTCCCCCCTCCCCAATCCTATTCCAACTAGGAAAGGGGGGAGTCCTACTCCCGGTGGGAGTAGGACTCCTCATGGCGCCTCCTCCTCCTGGCCGCCGCCCGCTCCCCTTGGCTCCTTTATATACGGGGGCAGGGGGGCACCGTTGAACACACAATTGATTTGATCTCTTAGCCATGTGCGGTGCCCCCGTCCACCATATTCCACCTCGATAATACTGTAGCGGTAATTAGGCGAAGCCCTGCGTCGGTAGAACGTCAACATCGTCATCACGACGTTGTGCTGACGAAACTCTCCCTCAACACTCGGCTGGATCGGAGTTCGAGGGACGTCATCGAGCTGAACGTGTGCAGAACTCGGAGGTGCCGTACGTTCGGTACTTGATCGGTCGGATCGTGAAGACGTACGACTACATCAACCGCATTGTGCTAACGCTTCCGCTTACGGTCTGCGAGGGTACGTGGACACACTCTCCTCTCTCGTTGCTATGCATCACCATGATCTTGCGTGTGCGTAGGAATTTTTTTGAAATTACTACGTTTCCCAACATATGCAAGTCCCAAATACCGGAGGAACACCTTGTGTGCTATCAAGCGTCACAATGTAATTGGGTGACTATAAAGATGCTCTACAGGTGTCTCCGAAGGTGTTTGTTGAGTTGGCATAGATCGAGATTAGGATTTGTCACTCGGTGTATCGGAGAGGTATCTCTGGGCCCTCTCGGTAATGCACATCACTATAAGCCTTGCAAGCATTGTGACTAATGAGTTAGTTGCGGGATGATGCATTACAGAACGAGTAAGGAGACCTGCCAGTAACGAGATTGAACTAGGTATGATGATACCGACGATCGAATCTCGGGCAAGTAACATACCGATGACAAAGGGAACAACGTATGTTGTTATGCGGTTTGGCCGATAAAGATCTTTGTAGAATATGTAGGAGCCAATATGAGCATCCAGGTTCCGCTATTGGTTATTGACCAGAGATATGTCTCGGTCATGTCTACATAGTTCTCGAACCCGTAGGGTCCGCACGCTTAACGTTCGATGACGATTTGTATTATGAGTTATGTGTTTGATGACCGAAGTTTGTTCGGAGTCCCGGATGAGATCACGGACATGACGAGGAGTCTCGAAATGGTCGAGAGGTAAAGATTCATATATTGGAAGGCTATATTCAGACAACGGAAAGGTTCCGAGTGATTTGGGTATTTTTCGGAGTACCGGGGAGTTACGGGAATTCACCGGGAGAAGTAATGGGCCTTATTGGGCCATGCGGGAAAAGAGGAGGCGGGCCAAGGGGAGGTGGCGCCCCCCCCCCATGGGTCCGAATTGGACTAGGGGAAGGGGGCAGCGCCCCCCTTGCCCTTTCCTACTCCCTCTTTCCTTCTCTCCTACTCCGAAAAGAAAAGGGATTCCTACTAGGACTTTGAACCTACTAGGACTTGGAAGTTCTAGTAGGAGTCCATACTCTTAGCGCGCCCCTAGGGGGCCGGCCTCTCTCCCTCCCTACTTTATATATGGGGGCAGGGGGCACCCCAAAGGCACTCCAAGATTTTTCTTAGCTATGTGCGGTGCCCGCCTCCACAGTTACACACATCGGTCATATCGTCGTAGTGCTTAGGCGAAGCCCTACGCTGGTAACTTCATCATCAACGTCGCCGCGCCGTCATGCTGACGAAACTCTCCCTCGTCCTCAACTAGTTCAAGAGCTCGAGGGACGTCATCATGCTGAACGTGTGCTGAACACGGAGCTGCCGTATGTTCGGTACTTGGATCGGTTGGATCGTGAAGACGTTCGACTACATCGACCGCGTTACTAAACGCTTCCACTTTTGGTCTACGAGGGTACGTGGACACACTCTCCCCGCTTGTTGCTATGCTTCTCCTAGATAGATCTTGCGTGATCGTAGGAAATTTTTGAATTACTGCGTTCCCCAATGATGACCCACAAGTATAGGGGATCTATCGTAGTCCTTTTGATAACTAAGAGTGTCGAACCCAACGAGGAGCAGAAGGAAATGATAAGCGGTTTTCAGCAAGGTATTCTCTGCAAGTACTGAAATGAGTTGTAACAGATAGTTTTGTGATAAGATAAATTGTAACGAGCAACAAGTAACAAAAGTAAATAAAGTGCAGCAAGGTGGCCCAATCCTTTTTGTAGCAAAGGACAAGCCTAGAAAAACTCTTATATAAGGAAAAGTGCTCCCGGGGACACATGGGAATATCGTCGAGCTAATTTTCATCACGTTCATATGATTCGCGTTCGGTACTTTGATAATTTGATATGTGGGCGGACCGGTGGTTGGGTGTTGTTCTTACTTGAATAAGCATCCCACTTATGATTAACCTCTATTGCAAGCATCCGCAACTACAACAAAAGTATTAAGGTAAACCTAACCATAGCATGAAACATATGGATCCAAATCAGCCCCTGACGAAGCAATGCATAAACTAGGGTTTAAGCTTCTGTCACTCAAGCAACCCATCATCTACTTATTACTTCCCAATGCCTTCCTCTAGGCCCAAATAATGGTGAAGTGTTATGTAGTCGACGTTCACATAACACCACTAGAGGCTAGACAACATACATCTCATAGAAATATCGAACGAATACCAAATTCACATGACTACTAATAGCAAGACTTCTCCCATGTCCTCAGGAACAAACATAACTACTCACAAAGCATATTCATGTTCATAATCAGAGGGGTATTAATATGCATAATGGATCTGAACATATGATCTTTCACCAAGTAAACCAACTAGCATCAACTACAAGGAGTAATCAACACTACTAGCAACCTACTAGTACCAATCCCGGACTTGGAGACAAGAATTGGATACAAGAGATGAACTAGGGTTTTGAGAGGAGATGGTGCTGGTGAAGATGTTGACGGAGATTGCCCTCTCCCGATGAGAGGAGCGTTGGTGATGATGATGGCGATGATTTGCCCCTCCCGAAGGGAAGTGTCCCCGGCAGAACAGCTCCGCCGCAGCCCTGGGTTGGTTCCGCCAAGGTACCGCCTCGTGGCGGCGGAATTTCGTCCCGAAAGGTTGCTTATGATTTTTTCCTCGACGAAAGACCTCATATAGCAGAAGATGTCCATCGGAGAGCCAACGGGGGGCCACGAGGTAGGGGGGCGCGCCCTTGGGGGTAGAGCGCGGCCCCCACCCTCGTGGACAGGTGGGCCCCCCTCTGGTGAACTTCTTCCGCTCAATATTTTTTATTATTTCCAAAAATGACTTTCGTGGAGTTTCAGGACTTTTGGAGTTGTGCAGAATAGGTCTCTAATATTTGCTCCTTTTCCAGCCAAGAATTCCAGCTGCCGGCATTCTCCCTCCTGATGTAAACCTTGTAAAATAAGAGAGAATAGGCATAAGTATTGTGACATAACGTGCAATAACAGCCCATAATGCAATAAATATCGATATAAAAGCATTATGCAAAATGGACGTATCAACTCCCCCAAGCTTAGACCTCGCTTGTCCTCAAGCGGAAGCTGATAACGATAAATATGTCCCCATGTTGAGAGGTAGAGGTGTCGATAAAAATAAAATATGGACATGAAGGCATCATGATTATTCTCATAACAGCAACATATATAGGTATTGTCATATGATTTCCTGTGCTCAAGTAATAATCCATTCACAATGCAGAGTACGAATCATAAACTTTCTTGAGAACCAACAAACTATAATCTGAGTCATTGAAGCAATTGCAATTTATCATAACATCAGAAAGAGTCTATGTCAGAGCTTAATAGCAAGTCCACATACTCAACTATCATTTAGACTTTCATATATGCTAACACTCACGCAATACTTGTGGTTACAGAGTTTTAATCGGACACAGAGAAAGATAAGGGCTTATAGTTTCGCCTCCCAACCTTTTACCTCAAGGGTAATGTCAACAATAATAACTCATGCTCCCCTACATCCAATTAGATATATCTATCAGGATCTTTCCAACATACTGTGCTTGCCAAAGGATAAAGTGTAAAAAGGAAAGGTGAAGATCACCATGACTCTTGCATAAGTGTAACACCCCGGATGTAACTTCCCATATTTGTAACTCCAACTCTTGCCATTTTCGGCTATGTGCTATGAGATTCCCTTCGTGATTGGGTTTTGTCGTCGTTTTGCATTTTGTTCATGTCATGCATTTCATTTCATGTCATCATGTGCATCGCATTTGCATACGTGTTCGTCTCATGCATCCAAGCATTTTCCCCGTTGTCCGTTTTGCAATCCGGCACTCCTACGTCCTCCGGTGTCCCCTTTTGTCTCTTTTTCGTGTGCGTGTGTTAAACATTCTCGGAATGGACCGAGATTTGTCAAGCGGCCTTGGTACATCACCAGTAGACCGCCTGTCAAGTTTCGTGCCATTTGGAGGTCGTTTGATACTCCAACAGTTAATCGCGTAACTGCAAAGGCCTCTTTTGTGTGCAGCCCAAACCCCCTCCAAAACAGCCAAATAACCCATCCAAACCCTTTCCATGCTCTCGGGCGTTCGATCACGATCGTGTGGGCGAAAACCGCACCTCATTTGGACTCTCCTAGATCCTCCTAGCTATAAATATGTGTCTCCCTCCGAATTTCTCGCACAGATCAAACCCTAGCCCCGCTCCTCTCCGCGCGCCGGACACGTCCGCCCGGCGCAGGACGCGTCCGCCGCCGCCTCCCACCGCCGCCAGCCCGGAGAGCCCGAGACGGGCCCTCCAGGCCCGTACGCCGCCGCCGCGCCGCCCGTCGCCCCGGCCTGCGCTCCGCCGCCGGCCGCCTCCGCCGGCGCCGCACCCCGCCGCCACCGCCGCACCTCCCGCGGCCCCGCCGTCGCCCTCGCCGGCAAGCCCGACCGGGCGGCCAGATCTGGATCAAAGCCCGCGGTTGACTTTCTTCCTCCCCCGATTTTTCTAAGTCCTGAAAATTTTGCATTATGTGCCCCTGTTCATCGCATCATAACTTTGCATACGTAGCTCCGTTTCGTGCGTATAATTTATCAGAATGTTCATAATGAGATGCTCTTTATTTCATTCTATTGTTCCATTCTCGTTTGACGCAATCTTGATGCCCAAATCATCGTTGCAAGAGTGTTATATGATGTTAACTGCTGTCTGTTAACAGAACTTCATGATTTGTCATTTTTTTTACATTTTGTGTGTGCATCCTATGAGCATGATGTCTACATGTGTTTTGTTATATGCCATGCCATATTTACATTGGTGCAATCCTTGTATTTTGATATGCTCTGTAGTGAGTGCATCAAGCTTGCAAAGAGGACTACTTAATGTTGCTGTTTTCAGGGACTGTTCTGCTGTTATTTTTATGCCATGTAAACTTGTTGCTACAGTGAGAACCATGCATATTTAGAGGTAGTTAATTAAGAGTGTTTTGTAGATATGGTTATGCTCTATCCATTAATGCCTCTGTTTGCAATTATAGAGTAATCTAACATGTTTTAGTCTTGCTCTACTTTTGCTATAAAATGTTCCTGGCAGATTGTTTACATGTTATTCAATTTTGCCACGGTTGTTGCTATTGATCCATGCATGCTATGAACTTGCTCTTGCTATGATTGTCTACATAAACATGTCATATTGCTGGTAGTATGCTTGTCTTGTCATGAAAGGCCTTGTGATGAGTGATTCGAGCTCGCAAATTTGCCATCATATTGCTATTTATGCCATGCTCTCTAATTCTGAATCTGTAATGAAACTTCCTATGTTTACATGGGTGGCATTATATCTTCTGTGCCTTTTTGGCTCATGATCCCTAAAGGACTTTTGTTATATGCATTTAGTAGATTCATTCCATACCCTGTTTTGCTATGATATGTGCCTGTAGCATGTTGTTTTTGTGCTCTAAACATGGCTTCCTGATGTTAATTTCTGATGTGTTAGTATTTTCACTAAATCTGTGAAGCTGATATTTTTTGCACTTTTGTCATGCTTGTTTGAACCTGTTCTGGTGTGATTTAGCCGTAGCTCATTTTTCATGTTTTTTCAAGCATCTTGAGTACATCACTTCCATATGCTTTGTTGTTATGTTGGAGTGCAGTAGCTTAGTTTCTTGTTGCATTCTAGATGGCATCATGCTGTTAATCGCAGAATGATGTCATTTTTGTTTTGCTTGCCATTTGCAAACCGTGCATCCGAATCCGGTGATCTTTATATCGATTTCAACCAAAATCATCTCATCTTTCCAGGGGCATACTTGGTTTGCCAAGTTGATGCCTTGTTCATCCTTTTTCCTTCCGGAACACGCATATGCATTGCATATTACATCTCGCATATCATGCCATGTTTTGCATCATGTTGCTTGAGCATTGCACCGTTTTGATTGTTGTTCCATTTATTGTGTTCTTGCTTTGGGTAGAGCCGGGAGGCGAGTTCGTGAACGAGGAACCTGTTGAGAACGCTATCGAGGATCAAGCTTTCGACAACGTTGAGAACTTTGCAGGCAAGATGACCATACCCTCGAAATCACTTCTATCTTTGCTTGCTAGTTGTTCGCTCTCTTGCTATGCCGCGCTACCTACCACTTGCTATATCATGCCTCCCTAATTGCCATGAACCTCTAACCTTTGTCACCCTTCCTAGCAAAACGTTGTTTGGCTAAGTTACCGCTTTTGCTCAGCCCCTCTTATAGCGTTGCTAGTTGCAGGTGAAGTTGAAGTTGGTTCCATGTTGGAACATGGATATTGTTGGGTTATCACAATTACCTCTTATTTAATTAATGCATCTATATACTTGGTAAAGGGTGGAAGGCTCAGCCTTATGCCTGGTGTTTTGTTCCACTCTTGCCGCCCTAGTTTCCGTCATACCGGTGTTATGTTCCTTGATATTGCGTCCCTTACACGGTTGGGTGATTTATGGGACCCCCTTGACAGTTCGTCTTGAATAAAACTCCTCTGGCAAGGCCCAACCTTGGTTTTACATTTGCCAGCCTATTACCTTTCCCTTGGGTTTTCGCGAGCCCGAGGGTCATCTTTATTTACCCCCCCCCCCCGGGCCAGTGTTCCTCTGAATGCTGGTCCAAACTGAGCGATGTCCGGCGCCCCCTGGGCAATCAGGGTCTATGCCAACCCGACGTATTGCTCATCCGGTGTGCCCTGAGAACGAGATATGTGCAGCTCCTATCGGGATTTGTCGGCACATTCGGGCGGCTTTGCTGGTCTTGTTTTAACTTGTCGAAATGTCTTGTAACCGGGATTCCGAGACTGATCGGGTCTTTCCGGGAGAAGGAATATCCTTCGTTGACCGTGAGAGCTTATGATGGGCTAAGTTGGGACACCCCTGCAGGGTATAAACTTTCGAGTGAGGCTTCCAAAAAGAGAATCAGGGATGCAATTCAGTCTTCTTCTTCCTCGCAAGTGGCAACTAAGCAACAGAAATTCTGGCTTCCTCCTCCTCCGTTCCGTCAGCCTTACCAGCAGAAGAACAAAGGTGGCCATGGATCTTCCCACCCACCCAACCCTGGCTATCAGAACAAGTCTCAGAATCAAGCTCCAAGGTCAAATGCTCCTTATCATCGTCCGCTCTCAGAGGTGACTTGCAACAAGTGTCAGCAGAAGGGTCACTATGCTAATAAATGCTTCAACCAAAGGCGCCTTCCGCCTCCTCCTCCTATGAGATCTTCAAGCAATGTCGTGGTCAAGCATAATTCCAAGTCTGCTAAGGTGAACATGATGAATGCAGCTCAAGCGGAGGAATCTACTGATGTGATAATGGGTAATCTTCCAGTTAATGGTATTCCTGCAAAAGTTTTATTTGATACGGGTGCATCTATTTCATTCATATCAAAGCCTTTTGCATCCATGCAAGATTTGCATACGGTTGATCTGCCTAAGCCGATAGCGGTTTCCTCTCCGGGTTTATTCATGAACACCAAAATGATGGCTCCGGATGTTTCCATCAAGATGGGCAACTATAAATTTCTGTCTTCTCCAATGGTTCTTGGTGACTCGGATATTGATCTAATTCTCGGGATGGACTGGCTTTCTAAGCACAAGGCTCAGCTTGATTGTGCTGCCAGAGAGATTCAATTGACACACTCTTCTGAGGATGTGATCATTTATGCCGCTCGTCATGAAACCATTCGGTTATTTTCTCTCAATGAGAAGGGCGAGTTGGATGCTATTTCTCAAATTCCAGTTGTTTGTGAGTACCAAGATGTTTTTCCAGAAGAACTTCCGGTATGCCTCCTCACCGGCCAGTTGAGTTCGTTATCGATCTTGAACCTGGCACTGAACCCGTCTGCAAGCGTCCATACAAGCTTGGACCAATAGAGCTGAAAGAATTGAAGAAGCAGCTCGATGAACAAGAGCATCTGGGTTTGATCAGACCGAGTTCTTCTCCATGGGGTTGTGGAGTTCTTTTTGTCCAGAAGAAGGATGGCACGGACCGACTTTGCGTTGATTACCGTCCATTGAATAAGAAGACAATCAAGAACAAGTACCCACTTCCCAACATCAATGAGCTATTCAAGCAACTTAAAGGTGGAAAGGTGTTCTCCAAGCTTGACCTTCGTATGGGTTATCATCAAATTCGCATTCATGAGCAAGATATTCCCAAGACAGCATTCAGAACTAGCTTCGGTTCCTATGAATATACTGTCATGTCTTTCGGCCTTGGCAATGCTCCTCCAACGTTCTCTCGCATGATGAATTTCATCTTCAACCCCTACACAAATGAATTCGTCCTGGTGTATCTTGATGATATCTTGGTCTTCTCCAAGAATAAGAAGGACCATGCCAAACATTTGCGATTGGTGCTCGACAAGCTCAGAGAGTATCAATTCTATGCGAAGTTTTCCAAATGTGAGTTCTGGCTTGATGAGGTTCTTTACCTTGGGCATATCATCTCTGCCAAGGGCATCGCTGTTAATCCATAGAAGGTTGCTTCAATTGTGAATTGGGAACCTCCTCAGAATGTCAAGCAGCTCCGCAGTTTCCTTGGGCTTGCAAGCTATTGCCGAAGATTCGTTGAGAATTTCTCTAAGATTGCAAAGCCTCTTTCCAACCTCCTCCAGAAGCATGTGAAATATGTCTGGACTCCTGAGTGTGACGTTGCTTTCAACACTCTCAAAGAGAAACTTGTCACAGCTCCTGTCTTAAATCCTCCTGACGAATCCAAGCCATTCGAAGTTTTCTGTGATGCTTCTCTTCAAGGTCTCGGTGCTGTGTTAATGCAATAGAAGAAGGTTGTGGCCTATACCTCTCGTCAGTTGAAGCCCAACGAAAAGAACTACCCCACTCACGATCTTGAGTTGGCGGCAGTTGTCCATGCATTAATAACATGGAGACATCTCTTGCTGGGAAGGAAAGTGGACATTTTCACCGATCACAAGAGTCTCAAGTATATCTTCACTCAACCCAACCTCAACCTCAGGCAAACTCGATGGGTCGAAATGATTCAAGAGTACAATCCAAGCATTGAATATACTCCTGGCAAGGCGAATGTGATTGCAGATGCTTTGAGCAGAAAGGCTTATTGCAACAGCTTAATTCTCAAGCCCTTCCAACCGGATCTTTGTGAAGCTTTCCGCAAGCTGAATCTCCAAGTTGTTCCTCAAGGTTTTCTTGCCAACCTCGTAGTCTCTCCTACCTTGGAAGATCAAATTCGTGAGGCACAACTCCTGGATACCATGGTGAAGAAGGTGAAACGTGGTATTGACAAGGGCCTCTCCAAATACAAGTGATATCGCATTGATGACAGAGACACTTTATTCTCCGAGGACCGGATTGTGGTTTGTAAAGGTGATCTAAGCAAGGTCATAATGAACGAACCGCACAATTCTCTTCTATCCATTCATCCTGGAAAACGAAGATGTACCATGACCTCAAGCAGTCATATTGGTGGACTCGAATGAAGCGAGAAATTGCTCAATTCGTGAATGAATGTGACGTCTGCATAAGGGTGAAAGCAGAACACCAACGACCAGCTGGTCTCCTCCAACCTCTTGCTATTCCAGAATGGAAGTTTGATCATATCGAAATGGACTTCGTTACTGGGTTTCCAAAGTCCAAGTGTGGGAATGATGCTGTCTTCGTTGTCATTGACAAGCTTACAAAAGTGGCTCATTTCCTTCCAATCAAAGAATCTATCTCAGCAGCTCAGTTGGCAGAGCTATACACCTCCAGAATTGTCTCCTTGCACGGTATTCCGCAATTGATTTCTTCAGATCGTGGAAGCATCTTCACTTCTAAGTTCTGGGACTCCTTCCAGATGGACATGGGCACCAACATTCGCTTCAGCACAGCTTTCCATCCTCAAACAAGTGGCCAAGTCGAACGAGTCAATCAAATCCTTGAAGATATGCTCAGGGCTTGTGTCATCTCTTTCGGTATGAAGTGGGAAGATTGCCTCCCTTATGCCGAGTTCTCCTACAACAATAGCTTCCAAGCGAGTTCGGGCAAGGCCCCATTTGAAATTCTCTATGGCAGAAAGTGTCGTACTCCTCTCAATTGGTCCGAGACAGGTGAACGCCAACTTCTTGGCAACGACTTGATCACAGAAGCCAAAGAAATGTGCAAAGTCATTCGTGAAAATCTCAAAGCCGCGCAATCGCGTCAGAAGAGCTATTATGATGACATGCATCGTGATGTGGCTTTTGAAATCGGAGACCATGTCTACCTCCGCATCTCTCCAATGAAAGGCACTCGTCGCTTCGGTATCAAAGGGAAGCTTGCCCCTAGATAAGTGGGTCCTTTCAAGATCATTGGCAAAAGAGGCGATCTCGCCTATCAACTTGAGCTTCCGGCAAACTTTGCAAACGTGCACGATGTGTTTCACGTGTCACAGCTTCGCAAGTGCGTCAAGGTGCCCGAGCGCACTATCAACTTCGAAGAGATTGACCTCCAAGAAGATTTGTCTTATCATGAGCATCCCATTGCTATTCTTGAAGAAACTGAGCGCAAGACTCGCAACAAGTCTATCAAATTCCTGAAAGTGAAGTGGTCACACCATTTCGACCGAGAAGCTACCTGGGAACGCGAGGATCACCTCCGTTCCGAATATCCGGAGTTCTTTCAGTCCTAGATCTCGGGACGAGATCCTCTCGTAGTGGTGGAGTGTTGTAACACCCCGGATGTAACTTCCCATATTTGTAACTCCAACTCTTGACATTTTCGGCTATGTGCTATGAGATTCCCTTCGTGATTGGGTTTTGTCGTCGTTTTGCATTTTTTTCATGTCATGCATTTCATTTCATGTCATCATGTGCATCGCATTTGCATACGTGTTCGTCTCATGCATCCGAGCATTTTCCCCGTTGTCCGTTTTGCAATCCGGCACTCCTACGTCCTCCGGTGTCCCCTTTTGTCTCTTTTCCGTGTGCGTGTGTTAAACGTTCTCGGAATGGACCGAGATTTGTCAAGCGGCCTTGGTACATCACCGGTAGACCGCCTGTCAAGTTTCGTGCCATTTGGAGGTCGTTTGATACTCCAACGGTTAACCGTGTAACCGCAAAGGCCTCTTTTGTGTGCAGCCCAAACCCCCTCCAAAACAGCCCAATAACCCATCCAAAACCTTTCCATGCTCTCGGGCGTTCGATCACGATCGTGTGGGCGAAAACCGCACCTCATTTGGACTCTCCTAGCTCCTCCTAGCTATAAATATGTGTCTCCCTCCGAATTTCTCGCGCAGATCAAACCCTAGACCCACTCCTCTCCGCGCGCCGGACACGTCCGCCCGGCGCCGGACGCGACCGCCGCCGCCTCCCACCGCCGCCGTCCCGGAGAGCCCGAGACGGGCCCTCCCGGCCCGTACACCGCCGCCGCCTCCGCCGGCGCCGCGCCCCCGCCGTCGCCCTCACCGGCGAGCCCGACCCGGCAGCCAGATCTGGATCGAGCCCGCGGTTGACTTTCTTCCTCCCCCGATTTTTCCTGTCCTGAAAATTTTGCATTATGTGCCCCTGTTCATCGCATCATAACTCTGCATCCGTAGCTCCGTTTCGTGCGTATGATATATCAAAATGTTCACCATGAGATGCTATTTATTTTGCTCCATTGTGCCATGCTCGTTTGAGGCCATCTTGATACCCAAATCATCGTTGCAAGAGTGCTATATGATGTTAACTGCTGTCTGTTAACAGAACTTGATGATTTGTCATTTTTGTTACATTTTGTGTGTGCATCCTATGAGCATGATGTCTACATGTTTTTTTTATATGTCATGCCATATTTAAATTGGTGCAATCCTTTTATTTTGATATGCTCTGTAGTGAGTGCATCAAGCTTGCAAAGAGGACTACTTAATGTTGCTGTTTTCAGGGACTATTCTGCTGTTATTTTTATGCCATGTAAACTTGTTTCTACAGTGAGAACCATGCATATTTAGAGGTAGTTCAGTAAGAGTGTTGTGTAGATATGGTTATGTTCTATCCATTCGTGCCTCTGTTTGCAATTATAGAGTACTCTAGCATGTCTTAATCTTGCCCTACTTTTGCTATAAAATGTTCCTGGCAAATTGTTTACATGTTATTCAATTTTGCCACGGTTGTTGCTATTGACCCATGCATGCTATGAACTTTCTTTTGCTATGATTGTCTACATAAACATGTCATATTTCTATTAGTATGCTTGTCTTGTCATGAAAGGCCTTGTGATGAGTGATTCGAGCTCGCAAAGTTGTCATCATGTTGCTGTTTATGCCATGCTCTCTAATTCTGAATCTGTAACGAAACTTGCTATGTTTACATGGGTGTCATTATATCTTCTGTGCCTTTTTGGCTCATGATACCTAAAGGACTTTTGTTATATGCATTTAGTAGATTTATGCCACGCCTTGTTTTGCTATGATATGTTCCTGTAGCATGTTGTTTTCGTGCTCTAAACATGGCCTCCTGATGTTAATTTCTGATGTGTTAGTATTTTCACTAAATCTGTGAAGCTGATATTTTCTGCACTTTTGTCATGCTTGTTTGAACCTGTTCTGGTGTGATTTAGCCGTAGCTCTTTTTTCATGTTTTGTCAAGCATCTTGTGTACATCACTTCCATATGCTTTTTTGTTATGTTGGATTGCAGTAGCTTAGTTTCTTGTTGCATTCTAGATGGCATCATGCTGTTAATCGCAGATTGATGTCATTTTTGTTTTGCTTGCCATTTGCAAACCGTGCATCCGAATCCGGTGATCTTTATATCGATTTCAACCGAAATCATCTCATATTTCCAGCGGCATACTTGGTTTGCCAAGTTGATGCCTTTTTCATCCTTTTTCCTTCCGAAACACGCATATGCATTGCATATTACATCTCGCATATCATGCCATGTTTTGCATCATGTTGCTTGAGCATTGCACCATTTTGATTGTTGTTCCATTGCTTGTGTTCTTGCTTTGGGTAGAGCCGGAAGGCGAGTTCGTGAACGAGGAACCTGTTGAGAACGCAATCGAGGATCAAGTTTTGGACAACGCTGAGAACTTTGCAGGCAAGATGACCATTCCCTCGAAATCACTTCTATCTTTGCTTGCTAGTTGTTCGCTCTCTTGCTATGCCACGCTACCTACCACTTGCTATATCATGCCTCCCAAATTGCCATGAACCTCTAAACTTTGTCACCCTTCCTAGCAAACCGTTGTTTGGCTAAGTTACCGCTTTTGCTCAGCCCCTCTTATAGCGTTGCTAGTTGCACGTGAAGTTGAAGTTGGTTCCATGTTGGAACATGGATATTGTTGGGTTATCACAATTACCTCTTATTTAGTTAATGCATCTATATACTTGGTAAAGGGTGGAAGGCTCGGCCTTATGCCTGGTGTTTTATTCCACTCTTGCCGCCCTAGTTTCCGTCATACCGGTGTTATGTTCCTTGATATTGCGTCCCTTACACGGTTGGGTGATTTATGGGACCCCCTTGACAGTTCGTCTCGAATATAACTCCTCCGGCAAGGCCCAACCTTGGTTTTACATTTGCCAGCCTATTACCTTTCCCTTGGGTTTTCGCGAGCCCGAGGGTCATCTTTATTTACCCCCCCCAGGCCAGTGTTCCTCTGAATGCTGGTCCAAACTGAGAGATGTCCGGCGCCCCCTGGGCAATCAGGGTCTATGCCAACCCGACGTCTTGCTCATCCGGTGTGCCCTGAGAACGAGATATGTGCAGCTCCTATCGGGATTTGTCGGCACATTCGGGCGGCTTTGCTGGTCTTGTTTTAACTTGTCGAAATGTCTTGTAACCGGGATTCCGATACTGATCGGGTCTTTCCGGGAGAAGGAATATCATTCGTTGACCGTGAGAGCTTATGATGGGCTAAGTTGGGACACCCCTGCAGGGTATAAACTTTCGAAAGTCGTGCCCGCGGTTATGTAGCAGATGGGAATTTGTTAATGTCCGGTTGTAGAGAACTTGACACATGACTTATTTAAAATGCACCAACCGAGTGTGTTAGCCGTGATGGTCTCTTTTCGGCAGAGTCCGGGAAGAGAACACGGTCTTGTGTTATGCCTGAACGTAAGTAGTTTCAGGATCACTTCTTGGTCACTTCTAGCTTCGCGACCGTGCGCTGCTTCTCTTCTCGCTCTCATTTGCGTATGTTAGCCACCATATATGCTTAGTGCTTGCTGCAGCTCCACCTCATTACCCTATCCTACCCATAAGCTTAAATAGTCTTGATCTCGCGGGTGTGAGATTGCTGAGTCCCCGTGACTCACAGATTCTACCAAAAAAGTTGCAGGTGCCGACGATGCCAGTGCAGGTGACGCAACCGAGCTCAAGTGGGAGTTCGATGAGGAACTTGGTCGTTACTATGTTTCTTTTCCTGATGATCAGTAGTGGTGCCGAGTTGGGGCGATCGGGGATCTAGCATTTGGGGTTGTCTTCTTTTTCATTTGTATTTGTCCGTAGTCAGACTATGTGTGTACTCTGGATGATGTATGTTTAATTTATGTATTGTGTGAAGTGGCGATTGTAAGCCAGCTCTTTATCCCATTCTTGTTCATTACATGGGATTGTGTGAAGATGACCCTTCTTGCGACAAAACCTACAATGCGGTTATGCCACTAAGTCGTGCCTCGACACGTGGGAGATATAGCCGCATCGTGGGTGTTATAATAAGGTAGGAGATAATAATAAAAGATAGGCCCTACGTAGAGGGAAGCAGAGGTTGCCATGCGCTTTTATGGTTGGATGCACAAAATCTTAATGCGAAAGAACGTCACTTTATATTGCCCCTTGTGATATGAACCTTTATTATGCAGTCCGTTGCTTTTATTTCTTCCACATCACAAGATCGTATAAAGCTTATTCCTCCACACCAATCAATCATACATATTTAGAGCAATTTTATTGCTTTGCACCGATGACAACTTATTTGAAGGATCTTACTCAATCCATAGGTAGATATGGTGGACTCTCATGGCAAAACTGGTTTAAGGGTTTTTGGAAGCACAACTAGTATCTCTACTTGGTGCTAAGAATTTGGCTAGCATGAGGGGGAAAGGCAAGCTCAACATGTTGGATGATCCATGACAATATACTTCATCTCAGATATAAGAAAACATAACCCATTACGTTGTCTTCCTTGTCCAACGTCAACTCTTTAGCATGTCATATTATAATGAGTGCTCCCAATCATAAAAGATGTCAATAATAGTATATTTATATGTGAAACCTCTCTTTCCTTATTACTTCCTATTAATTGCAACGATGACCAAAGCTATGTCTGCCAACTCCCAACAACTTTTAATCATCATACTCTTTCTATGTGAAGTCATCACTCTCGATAAGATCAATATGATCTCTTTGTTTCTTTTTATTCTTTTCTCTTTCTTTTATTCACTCATGATCATGGCAAAATGATACATCCATTTTGCATCATGCTTTTATATCGATATTTATTGCATTATGGGCTATTATTACACGTTATGTCACAATACTTACGCCTATTCTCTCTTATTTTACAAGGTTTACATAAGGAGGGAGAATGCCGGCAGCTGGAATTCTGGGCTGGAAAAGGAGCAAATATTAGAGACCTATTCTGCACAACTCCAAAAGTCCTGAAACTCCACGAAAGTCATTTTTGGAAATAATAAAAAATATTGAGCGGAAGAACTTCACCAGAGGGGGACCCACCTGGCCACGATGGTGGGGGTTGCGCCCTACCCCCCAGGGCGCGCCCCCCTACCTCGTGGGCCACCCGTTGGCTCTCCGATGGCCATCTTCTGCTATATGAGGTCTTTCGTCAAGGGAAAATCATAAGCAACCTTTCGGGACGACACTCCGCCGCCACGAGGCGGAACCTTGGCGGAACCAATCTGGGGCTCCGGCAGAGCTGTTCTGCCGGGGACACTTCCCTCCGGGAGGGGGAAATCATCGCCATCGTCATCACAACGCTCATCTCATCGGGAGAGGGCAATATCCATCAACATCTTCACTAGCACCATCTCCTCTCAAAACCCTAGTTCATCTCTTGTATCCAATTCCTGTCTCCGAGTCCGGGATTGGTACTAGTAGGTTGCTAGTAGTGTTGATTACTCCTTGTAGTTGATGCTAGTTGGTTTATTTGGTGGAAGATCATATGTTAAGATCCATTATGCATATTAATACCCCTCTGATTATGAACATGAATATGCTTTGTGAGTAGTTACGTTTGTTCCTGAGGACATGGGAGAAGTCTTGCTATTAGTAGTCATGTGAATTTGGTATTCGTTCGATATTTTGATGAGATGTATGTTGTCTAGCCTCTAGTGGTGTTATGTGAACGTTGACTACATAACACTTCACCATTATTTGGGCCTAGAGGAAGGCATTGGGAAGTAATAAGTAGATGATGGGTTGCTAGAGTGACAGAAGCTTAAACCCTAGTTTATGCGTTGCTTCGTAAGGGGCTGATTTGGATCCATATGTTCCATGCTATGGTTATGTTTACCTTAATACTTTTGTTGCAGTTGCGGATGCTTGCAATAGAGGTTAATCATAAGTGGGATGCTTGTTCAAGTAAGAACAACACCAAAGCACCGGTCCAATGACATATCAAATTATCAAAGTACCGAACGCGAATCATATGAACGTGATGAAAACTAGCTTGACGATATTCCCATGTGTCCTCTGGAGCGCTTTTCCTTATATAAGAGTTTGTTCAGGCTTGTCCTTTGCAACAAAAAGGATTGGTCCACCTTGCTGCACTTTATTTACTTTTGTTACTTGTTGCTTGTTACAAATTATCTTATCACAAAACTATCTGTTACCACTTATTTCAGTACTTGCAGAGAATACCTTGCTGAAAACAGCTTGTCATTTCCTTCTACTCCTCGTTGGGTTCGACACTCTTACTTATCGAAAGGACTACGATAGATCCCCTATACTTGTGGGTCATCACAAAACAATCAAGCCCTTGACTCAACACTAATCTTTATTATATAGCTCACGGACTCGATTACATAGAGAGATCATAAAGCAAAAACTTAAAACTAGATCATGCCATAAACTTTATTCTACTAGATCAAGATACTACTAATAGGATCGAACTAAGAAAAAGGGTAAAGATAGGAGAGTGATTGTGATACGATACCGGGGCACCTCCCCCAAGCTTGGCAGTTGCCAAGGGGAGTGCCCATACCCATGTGATTATGTTTCCTTTGCTGATGAAGAAGGTGGAGGTGTTGTTGATGATGCAGGCTTGTCGTCCATCTTCCAAGGCATAGGCTCACCATCATAGAAGGATGATCGAGTCTCCGGGATCCTCAAATCTGCAGCCAAACTCATCCTTTTGAATCTATATTCATACTCACAGTTTTTGTTTTGCGGGTCATAGATTTGGGCTTGAAGGTGCTCGATCTTCTCGTGAAGCTTGAAGATGGCCTCCCCGATGTTGTCGGCATCCAGCTTGTGTTTATTGGTAAACTCCGTGATCATCATGTGGTTGGAGTTGAGTCCTCGTTCTACCATCCCCTGGCACTTGAAAACTTGTTGCTCCTTTGCTTCGAGCCTCGTCTCCACGCTTCCGGTCCCCTTTGGTCCCTCAACATCGCGGATGTGCAGCAACCCATCACGCATCTCAATGGTTTGAGGGTGTCGCAGCACCTCCGCGAGGTAAGGGTTGATGACCTTCTCGAAGAACTTGTCCTTGGAGGCACTTGGGGATGTCATGATAATCTAGATCTGTCAGAAAAATAGCTCGAAACAAGAACAGAGGAAAATTGCATGATATAGGGGTCAAAACCTTCGGGAGAATATATAATGAATTTTTACCGACAAAATACGTAAGTGCAAGAAAACGGAGTCCGGAAGGCACACGAGGTGTCCATGAGGTAGGGGGCGCGCCCAGGGGGGTAGGGGCGCCCTCCACCCTCGTGGGGCCCTCGTGTCCTTCCCGGACTGCTACTTATTTTTCTATTTTTCTAAATATTCCAAAACGGAGAAATAGTGCCTTAAAAACTGTTTTGGAGTCGATTTACTTACCGTACCACATACCTATTCCTTTTCGGAGTCTGAAACGTTCTGGAAAGTGTCCCTTATGTATTCCTCCGGGGTTACGGTTTCAATAACATTGGTTTCAACATTTATAGGATTACCTGAGATATAGTGTTTGATTCTTTGACCGTTTACTACCTTCGGATTTGTGCCTTCGAAGTTGTTGATTTTTATGGCACCGGAACGATAGACCTCCTCGATGACGTATGGGCCTTCCCACTTAGAGAGAAGTTTTCCTGCAAAAAATCTTAAACGAGAGTTGTATAGCAATACATAATCACCTATATTAAACTCACGCTTTTGTATCCTTTTATAATGCCATCTTTTAACTTTTTCTTTAAACAACTTGGCATTTTCATAAGCTTGGGTTCTCCATTCATCAAGTGAGCTAATATCAAATAACCTCTTCTCACCGGCAAGTTTGAAATCATAATTGAGCTCTTTAATAGCCCAATATGCCTTATGTTCTAGTTCGAGAGGTAAGTGACATGCTTTTCCATAAACCATTTTATACGGAGACATACCCATAGGATTTTTATATGCAGTTCTATAAGCCCATTATGCATCATCAAGTTTCTTGGACCAATTCTTTGTAGACCTATTGACATTCTTTTGCAGAATTAATTTGAGCTCTCTATTGCTCAATTCTACTTGACCACTAGACTATGGGTGATAAGGAGATGCAATTCTATGATTAACATCATACTTAGCAAGAATTTTATGGAAGGCACCATGAATAAAATGTGAACCACCATCAGTCATTAAATATCTAGGGACTCCAAACCTCGGGAAAATAACTTCTTTAAGCATCTTAATAGAAGTGTTATGATCAGCACTACTAGTTGGAATAGCTTCTACCCACTTAGTAACATAATCAACAGCAACTAAAATATGTGTATACCCATTAGAGGCAGGAAAAGGTCCCATATAATCAAAGCCCCAAACATCAAATGGTTCAATAACGAGTCAATAATTCATAGGCATTTCTTGATGTCTACTAATATTACCAATTCTTTGACATTCATCACAAGACAAGACAAACTTACGGGCATCCTTGAAGAGAGTAGGCCAATAAAAACCGGATTGCAATACCTTATGTGCAGTTCTATCTCCAGTGTGGTGTCCTCCATAAGCTTCGGAATGACACTTGCGTAGGATCTGTTCCTGTTCATGCTCAGGTACACAACGTCTAATAACATCATCTACTCCTTCTTTATAAAGATGTGGGTCATCCCAAAAGTAATGTCTCAAATCATAGAAAAACTTTTTCTTTTCTGGTATGTGAAACTAGGTGGTATAAATTTAGCGAAAATATAATTAGCATAATCAGCATACCATGGAGTGCTACGAGAAGTACTTATAACATTTAATTGTTCATCAGGAAAGCTATCATCAATAGGTAGTGAGTCATCAAGAACATTTTCTAACCTAGACAAGTTGTCTGCAACGGGGTTCTCAGCTCCCTTTCTATCAGCAATATGCAAATCAAATTCTTGTAGCAAGAGAACCCATCTTATAAGTCTAGGTTTAGCACCTTTCTTTTCCATCAGATATTTAATAGCAACATGATCAGTGTGAATAGTTACTTTAGAATCAACAATATAAGGTCTGAACTTATCACAAGCAAATACAACTGCTAAGAATTCTTTTTCAGTAGTAGCATAATTTCTTTGAGCATTGTCTAGAGTCTTACTAGCATAATGGATAACATTTAATTTCTTATCAACTCTTTGCCCTAGAACAGCACCTACAGCATAATCACTAGCATCACACATAATTTCAAAGGGTAAATTCCAATCAGGTGGCTGAACAATAGGTGCAGAGATCAATGCTTTCTTAAGTATTTCAAATGCTTCTGCACAATTATCATCAAAGAAAAATGGTACATATTTTTGTAATAAATTAGTCAGAGGCCGAGAAATTTTTGAGAAGTCCTTAATGAACCTCCTATAAAATCCGGCGTGACCGAGGAAACTTCTTATACCTTTGATGTCCTTGGGACATGGCATCTTTTCAATAGCATCAACCTTGGCTTTATCAACTTCAATACCTCTTTCAGAAACTTTATGCCCCAAGACAATACCTTCATTAACCATAAAGTGGCACTTTTCCCAATTCAAGACAAGATTAGTTTCTTCACATCTCTGCAAAACTCGATCAAGATTGCTCAAGCAATCATCAAAAGAGGATCCATAGACAGAAAAATCGTCCATGAAAACCTCACAAATCTTTTCACAAAAGTCAGAGAATATAGCCATCATGCATCTTTGAAAGGTAGCAGGTGCATTACATAAACCAAAAGGCATACGTCTATAAGCAAAAGTACCAAAAGGGCATGTAAAAGTAGTGTTTGATTGATCTTTAGCCCACACAGGTATTTGAGAGAATCCAGAGTAACCATCTAGAAAGCAATAATGTGTATGTTTGCATAATCTTTCTAGCATTTGATCGATAAAAGGTAAGGGGTAATGATCTTTCTTAGTAGCCTTATTTAATTTGCGGAAATCAATTACCATCCTATAACCTGTAATAATTCTTTGCGGAATCAATTCATCTTTATCATTAGGAACAACAGTAACACCTCCCTTCTTAGGGACACAATGAACATGACTTACCCATTGACTATCAGCAACGAGATAAATTATACCTGCTTCCAGAAGCTTTAGTATTTCTTTTCTTACCACTTCTTTCATCTTAGGATTCAGCCGTCGTTGATGATCACGAACCGGTTTAGCATCCTCTTCCAAATTTATTTTATGTTGACGTAGAGTGGTGCCCTTAAGATCATCAAGAGTATATCCAATAGCAGCACGGTGCTTCTTCAGAGTTTTCAATAATCTCTCTTCTTCATGCTCTGAAAGGTTAGCACTAATAATAACAGGATATATCTTCTTTTCATCAAGATAAGCATATTTAAGATTATCAGGCAATGGTTGAAGCTCAAACACGGGATCACCCTTGGGTGGAGGAGGATCCCCTAGGATTTCAACAGGCAAATTGTGTTTCAGAATAGGTTCCTGTTTAAAGAATACTTCATCTATTTCCCTTCTTTCATTCATAAACATATCATTTTCATGGTCCAGCAAATATTGTTCTAAAGGATCACTAGGAGGTACGGCAATAGAAGAAAGACCAATAATTTCATCCTTACTAGGCAATTCTTCTTCACGGTGTTGTCTACTAAATTTAGAGAAATTAAACTCATGAGACATATCACCCAAACCAATAGTAACAACATTCTTTTCGCAGTCTATTCTAGCATTGACAGTATTCAAGAAGGGTTTACCAAATATAATGGGACAAAAACTATCTTGTGGGGAACCAAGAACAAGGAAATCAGCGGGATATTTAGTTTTCCCACACAAGATTTCAACATCTCTAACAATTCCCATTGCTGATATAGTATCTCTACTGGCAAGTTTAATTGTAACGTCAATACCTTCTAACTCAGCAGGTGCAATTTCATGCTTAATTTCTTCGTATAAAGTATGAGGTATAACACTAGCACTAGCACCCATATCACATAAGCCATGATAACAATGATCTCCTAGTTTAACAGAAATAACAGGCATGCCTACCACAGGTCTATGTTTATCTTTAGCACAAGGTTTGGCAATTCTAGCGGTTTCACCGCAGAAATGAATAACATGCCCATCAATATTATCCGCTAAGCGATCTTTAACAATAGCAATATTAGGTTCAACTTTAACTTGCTCAGGAGGTGTATAAGTTCTAATATTGCTTTTACGAACCACAGTTGAAGCTTTAGCATGATCCTTTATTCTAACAGGAAAAGGTGGTTTCTCAACATAAGAAGTAGGAACAACAGGATCATTATAAGTGACAATCTTTTCTTCAACTTTAGTGTGTGCAGCTACTTTTACTTCTATGGGAGGATGATATTTAAACCACTTCTCCTTGGGAAGATCAACATAAGTAGCAAAAGATTCACATAAAGAAGCTACTATCTCAGAGTCAAGTCCGTATTTAGTGCTAAATTTACGAAAAACATCGGTATCCATAAAAGATTTAACACAATCAAATTTAGGTGTCATACCTAACTCCTTACCTTCGTCGAGATCCCAATCTTCAGAGTTGCGTTTAATTCTATCCAATAAATTCCATTTGAATTCAATAGTCTTCATCATAAAAGAGCCAGCACAAGAAGTATCGAGCATGGTGCGATTATTTTCAGAAAGCCGAGCATAAATTTTTTGAAGAATTATTTGTTTTGAGAGCTCATGATTGGGGCATGAATATAACATTGATTTAAGCCTCCCCCAAGCTTGAGCGATGCTTTCTCCTTCGCGAGGCCAAAAATTATATATATAATTGCGATCATGATGAACAAGATGCATAGGATAATACTTCTGATGAAATTCCAATTTCATTCGCTTATAGTTCCATGATCCCGTGTCATCACATAGCCTATACCATGTCGATGCATCTCCCTTCAAAGATAGAGGGAAGACCTTCTTCTTAACAACATCATCGGGTATACCTGCAAGCTTAAATAAACCACAAACTTCATCCACATAGAGTAGATGTTCATCAGGATGCTTTGTTCCATCTCCTGTAAAAGTATTAGCTAGCGGTTTTTCTAACATACCCGAAGGAACTTCAAAAGGAACATTTTCATTTTCAGTAGGTTCAGTAGGTTGAGGAGCAATTCTTTGCTCTACTGCTCGGGGTGAAGATACCCCGAACAAGACCCTTAGAGGATTACTTTCCATAGTAACAAGTGACAGTAAATTTCAGCACACTATATAATTTTTTCCTTACCAAATTCCACCTACCAAAGGCGCTTCACTCCCCGGCAACGGCGCCAGAAAAGAGTCTTGATGACCCACAAGTATAGGGGATCTATCGTAGTCCTTTCGATAAGTAAGAGTGTCGAACCCAACGAGGAGCAGAAGGAAATGATAAGCGGTTTTCAGCAAGGTATTCTCTGCAAGTACTGAAATGAGTGGTAACAGATAGTTTTGTGATAAGATAATTTGTAACGAGCAACAAGTAACAAAAGTAAATAAAGTGCAGCAAGGTGGCCCAATCCTTTTTGTAGCAAAGGACAAGCCTGAACAAACTCTTATATAAGGAAAAGCGCTCCCGAGGACACATGGGAATATCGTCAAGCTAATTTTCATCACGTTCATATGATTCGCGTTCGGTACTTTGATAATTTGATATGTGGGTGGACCGGTGCTTGGGTGTTGTTCTTACTTGAACAAGCATCCCACTTATGATTAACCTCTATTGCAAGCATCTGCAACTACAACAAAAGTATTAAGGTAAACCTAACCATAGCATGAAACATATGGATCCAAATCAGCCCCTTACGAAGCAACGCATAAACTAGGGTTTAAGCTTCTGTCACTCTAGCAACCCATCATCTACTTAGTACTTCCCAATGCCTTCCTCTAGGCCCAAATAATGGTGAAGTGTTATGTAGTCGACGTTCACATAACACCACTAGAGGCTAGACAACATACATCTCATCAAAATATCGAACGAATACCAAATTCACATGACTACTAATAGCAAGACTTCTCCCATGTCCTCAGGAACAAATGTAACTACTCACAAAGCATATTCATGTTCATAATCATAGGGGTATTAATATGCATAATGGATCTGAACATATGATCTTTCACCAAGTAAACCAACTAGCATCAACTACAAGGAGTAATCAACACTACTAGCAACCTACTAGTACCAATCCCGGACTTGGAGACAAGAATTGGATACAAGAGATGAACTAGGGTTTTGAGAGGAGATGGTGCTGGTGAAGATGTTGATGGAGATTGCCCTCTCCCGATGAGAGGAGCGTTGGTGATGACGATGGCGATGATTTCCCCCTCCCGGAGGGAAGTGTCCCCGGTAGAACAGCTCTGCCGGAGCCCTGGATTGGTTCCGCCAAGGTTCCGCCTCGTGGCGGCGGAGTTTCGTCCTGAAAGGGTTGCTTATGATTTTTTTCCTTGACGAAAGACCTCGTATAGCAGAAGATGGCCATCGAGAGCCAACGGGGGGCCCACGAGGTAGGGGGCGCGCCCTGGGGGGGTAGGGCGCGCCCCCACCCTCGTGGACAGGTGGGCCCCCCTCTGGTGAACTTCTTCCGCTCAATATTTTTTATTATTTCCAAAAATGACTTTCGTGGAGTTTCAGGACTTTTGGAGTTGTGCAGAATAGGTCTCTAATATTTGCTCCTTTTCCAGCCCAGAATTCCAGCTGCCGGCATTCTCCCTCCTTATGTAAACCTTGTAAAATAAGAGAGAATAGGCATAAGTATTGTGACATAACGTGCAATAACAGCCCGTAATGCAATAAATATCGATATAAAAGCATGATGCAAAATGGACGTATCACCCAACAGTGGCATCCGAGCTAGGTCTATGTGTAGATGTTATATGCACGAGTAGAACACAAAGAGTTGTGGGCGATAATAGTCATACTGCTTACCAGCGTGTCATACTTTGATTCGGTGGTATTGTTGGATGGAGCGGCCCAGACCGACATTACATGAACGCGTTCATGAGACTGGTTCTACCGTCTTGCTTCGTACATAGGTGGCTGGTGGGTGTCTGTTTCTCCAACTTTAGTTGAATCGAGTGTGACTACGCCCAGTCCTTGTTGAAGGTTAAAACAGCACACTTGACGAAAAATCGTTGTGGTTTTGATGTGTAGGTAAGAACAGTTCTTGCTAAGCTCGTAGCAGCCACGTAAAACTTGCAACAACAAAGTAGAGGACGTCTAACTTGTTTTTGCAGGGTATGATGTGATGTGATATGGTCAAGACGTGATGATATATAAATTGTTGTATGAGATGATCATGTTTTATAAAAGTTATCGGCAACTGGCAGGAGCCTTATGGTTGTCGCTTTATTTTATGAAATGCAATCGTCATGTAATTGCTTTACTTTATCACTAAGCGGTAGCTATAGTTGTAGAAGCAATAGTTGGCGAGACGACAACGATGCTACGATGGAGATCAAGGTGTCAATCCGGTGACGATGGTGATCATGACAGTGCTTTGGAGATGGAGATCAAAGGCACAAGATGATGATGGTCATATCATATCACTTATATTGATTGCATGTGATGTTTATCCTTTATGCATCTTATTTTGCTTAGTACGGCGATAGCATTATAAGATGATCTCTCACTAAATTTCAAGGTATAAGTGTTCTCCCTGAGTATGCACCGTTGCTACAGTTCGTTGTGCCAAGACACCACGTGATGATCGGGTGTAATAAGCTCTACGTTCACATACAACGGGTGCAAGCCAGTTTTGCACACGCATAATACTCAGGTTAAACTTGACGAGTCTAGCATATGCAGATATGGCCTCGGAACACTGAGACCGAAAGGTCGAGCGTGAATCATATAGTAGATATGATCAACATAGTGATGTTCACCATTGAAAACTACTCCATCTCACGTGATGATCGGACATGGTTTAGTTGATTTGGATCACGTGATAACTTAGATGATTAGAGGGATGTCTATCTAAGTGGGAGTTCTTAAGTAATAAGATTACTTGAACTTTAATTTATCATGAACTTAGTACCTCATAGTATTTTGCATGTCTATGTTGTTGTAGGTCAATGCCCCGTGCTACTGTTCCTTTGAATTTTAATGCGTTCCTAGAGAAAGCTAAGTTGAAAGATGATGGTAGCAATTACACAGACTGGGTCCGTAACTTGACTGCACTTTCACCCCCCCTGACTGCTGGGACCTACTAGCTACATCTTCGCACGCAAGGAAGTGCATCCGGGCAACAAAAAAATGATTCGCTCCCTTGACTGCTGGGACCCACCAGCTACATCTTCACACGCAAGGAAGTGCCTCACAGTCGGGACCCACCTGGTCAAAGCGTACGTAGCGTTGTCATTCTGTCCGCGAACGTGTATGTACATACTGGTCGATGTAGAGGCACGCACGTGTCGTAGTAGAGGCGCACACGTAGCAAGTACACGTACGTACAACGGCCAGTGTGCAGAAAGAAAATACGGCCACGTACGTAGATACAGGCGGGGTCTCGAACGCCTACTCGCGCATACGTACAGCCAGGGCTCGTGTACATGGCTGGGTCGGAATGGAGAAACTGTGTCGTCGTCATGTTCACGGGGAGGCAACAGAATGCGTCGTGTTCATCAGGAGGCAACGGAACGCGTGGGAGCCAACCGGCTTGGATGGAACAGCCGATGGAAATGAGGCCTGGCGTACCGCACAACGGAGGAAACAGCCTTGTGTTCGACCAGCCATGTTCGAAACAGGATCCTGTTCATCGGGAGGGGTTTGGCGTACCGCAAAATGGAGGAAACGGACCTCCTACGGTCGAAACGGGGTCCTGTTGATCGGGAGGGGTGTGGCGTACCGCAAAACGGAGGAAACGGGCTTGTGTTGGAGTGCTACGGTCGAAACGAGGGTCCTGTTCATTGGGAGGGGTGTGGCGTACTACAAAGCAGGACTCCATGGGATACTGTTCATCTCCACCGTCGACCCCCTCCAGCCTCCACGGGCTACTGTTCATCCACCGTCGACCTCCTCCAGCCTCCACCTGCGACTGCTCATCCACGGGCTCTTGTTCATCCAGCCTCCACCGCGCGCTACTCCCCGGGCTCCTGTTCAACCACCCCTCTCCACGGGCTCCTGTTCAACCACCCCTCCACGGGCTACTGTTCATCCAACCCTCCACCGTCTACTGTTCATCCAGTCCTCCACGGGGTGGTCCTATTCATCCATCCCTCCACGGGGTCCTGTTCATCCAGCCCCAATCGGCTCGATCGATCGGTGTCCTGTTCATCCAGAGGCAACGCCATGGGGTCCTGTTCATCCACCCCCACGGGGAACTGTTCATCCAGACCCCCCCAGCAATGCTCACTGTTCATCCAGAGGCAGCATCGATCGGCTTCAGTTAGCAGCAGTAGCGAAGGAATCGCTCAATCGGGTTCAGTTAACAGCCATCGATCGATCGCTCGGGTTCAGTAAGGCGTAGCCTGCAGTGCAATCGCTCGGGTTCAGTAGGCGAATGCCTCGCTCGGGTTCAGTTAGAGCCCAACGCCTCGCACCCACGCACTTGCGTGTACGAGAGAAACGCGCAAACCTCTGTGCATCGCTCGGCCCCGACCACCCACCGTAACTGGGAACACCCCGATATTTTCCTAGCCCTCTCTTCTACCACGGCTTTTTCTGTCATGGATGGTCCAAAGAATGTCATGCAGCTGCGTCTACGGCCCGCACAGGACGAAAAGCCCATTCTCTGTCATGATTTTTTGTCATAGAAGTAGGAGCCCACCACATCTATGATGATACCGGGTTTTGTCACAGTTATCGTCATAGAAGTGTCATAAGTATGACAGAAAAAAATGCGTTCGGCCCAAAATGTCACGGATGTGTCTATTTTTGTAGTGGGTATTTCTTCTTCTTTGATTCATTTTCCCATAGAGTACAATCTTGAATGTAGTGACCAGGTTTCTTGCATTTGTGGCAAGTTATCTTCTTGTAGTCACGGGATGAGGAATCTGATCTTACATCATCACTTCTTGAGGATTTACCAAAGCGACCATGCTTTGAGAACTTCTGGAATTTCCTCACGAGCATTGCTAGCTCCTGGCTCAGTTCTTCCGGATCACCAAGGCTGCTACCAGAATCCTCACCTTCAGATTCAGATACTGCCTTGGCCTTCAGAGCGCGTGATCTGCCATAGCTCGGTCCATAGGGATCTCACTTCTCAGCAAGCTGGAACTCATGAGTGTTTAGCCTCTCGAGGATGTCAGCAGGATCAAGTGACTTGTAGTCTCCACGTTCTTGTATCATCAGTGCAAGGGTGTCAAATGAGGAATCAAGCGATCTCAACAATTTCTTCACCACTTCATGATTGGTGATGTCAGTGGCACCAAGCGCTTGAAGCTCATTTGAGATGTCGGTGAGGCGATCGAAGGTTTGCTGAACATTTTCATTGTCGAGTCTTTTGAAGCGGTTGAAGAGATTGCGAAGAACGTCAACTCAAGAGTCACGTTGTGTTGAGACTCCTTCATTAACCTTGGGCAGCCTATCCCAGATGAGCTTGGCTGTCTCCAAAGCACTCACTCTGCCATACTGCCCTTTGCTCAGATGGCCACATATGATGTTCTTCGCTTGAGAGTCAAGTTGCTTGAATCTCTTCACGTCAGCAGCACTGACGGAAGGTGTGACAGAGGGAACACCATTTTCCACAATGTACCAGAGATCGTTATCAATAGCCTCAAGATGCATTTGCATCTTATTCTTCCAGTAGGGGTAGTCTGTCCCATCGAAGGTAGGACACCCAGCAGAGACCTTGATCATACCTGGAGTCGACATAACTAAAACTTCAGGTGGTTAAACCAAAATCACACAGAACAAGGGAGTACCTTGCTCTGATACCAATTGAAAGCGCGTTATATCGACTAGAGGGGGGGTGAATAGGCGATTTTTACAAATTCATCACTGAGGAATTTCACAGAGAGGAAATTCCTAAGTCACGAACGACAAGCAGCGGAATAAGTACTCAGGTGTAAGCATAGATGAACATAAGCACAGACATCATGATGAAATGAAAACAAACACAGAGTGTAGAAAGCGTAAACATAGGATAAGCAGGTTGAAGACGGGCTGACTGAAGAAATAGGATTCAGGAAATTGAGAAAGTCTTCAGTCAAAGTCTTCAAACAGTAACAATCAAGTACTACAACACAGAAATGAGGAAATGAAAGAGTTGAGGAAATAGAAGCAGTAGCTCGGTGAAGACAGTGATTTGGTAGACCAGTTCCAACTGCTATGACAGTCGTACGTCTGGTTGGAGCGGCTAGGTATTTAAACCTGGGGACACACAGTCCTCACTGTATTCTCCTTGAGATAAGATCACACAGACCTCGCCCAATCACTCGTGGTAAGTCTTCAGGTGACTTCCAAACCTTCACAAACTCGGTCTCGGCGATCCACAATTTCCTCTTGGATGCTCAGACCATGACACCTAACCGTCTGGAAGATGCACGGTCTTCAAAGTTAACAAGCGTCGGATCCACACAGGAACAATCTCTTCAGTGATGCTCAATTTGGGTTTGTAGGTGTTTGGGTTTGGGTTTTCCTCACTTGATGATTCTCGCTCAAAGTCCTCGGAGGATGGGATGCTCTCAGTGACAAGTGTCAATTTCTCTCGGAGCAGCCAACCAGCTAGTGGTTGTAGGGGGCCGCTATTTATAGCCTAGGGAGCAGCCCGACATGATAAGACATAAATGCCCTTAAATGATATGACCGTTAGGTGGATAGATATTTTGGGACAGCTGGCGCATCGCACATCAACGGTCAGAAATTTGACTATCAAATTCCTCAGGGCTATCATGTTCCTCACTTGTAGGCAATCCGCATTGGTAATTCCTAACACCTCAGTCAGAACAAATTCCTCAGGGACCATAAGAACTTCGTCTTTGTCACTGAAGAAATTGACTGGACTTCATGAGATTTCCAATGGCTTCACTCGAAAGGATTGGTAGTTGTAGGATTTTGAGATGAGCATCACTTGGAAACTTTTCCTTAGTTTTTTCCTCGACCCGCTTTAATAGTACAGTGTTTCCTATGACTCAAGAAAGAGAAAAATGAAACTTTGAAAACAAAAGTCTTCACACTTCTTATTCCTCGCATGAATATCAAGTCTTCATGGTCACACCAATTTCTTCACTTTCAAATTCTTCATAAAGTCTTCAAAAATACAAAGTCTTCAGTTGAGGACATTCATTTTTAGGGGTCAACTTTCTCTGTAAATATAAAACTCCTCATAGACTTATAGACCTGTGTACACTCACAAACGCATCAGTCCCTTAACCTATAAGTCTTCAATACACCCAAATCACTAAGGGGCACTAGATGCACTTACAATAACCCAAGGTAAATTTTGCATCTAGACATACCTCAAGATAAACTATAAGTGATTCGTCAGAACATTGATAACCGTTGGATATTTGTTGCACTACTCATAACGAATCACCGAAAGCCTCAATATGTGTAGCACCTATGGCAACCAAAAGCTCCAAACCGAATAAAATTTCATATTCGGCTTTGATTATTGTGCAAAAATATTTTAAGCGGCATGAGGCTTCACAAAATAGCTCCATATGGAGATATATAAACAACACCTTGGCCATTGCTACAAATTTAACCATCGAAAATAATCTCCATAGTACTAGAAAGACAAGGGCAATGTCAATGAACATGTACCTTGTTTTGGTCTCCAATTGAACTAAGGACGATGTTAGGACACTACATCGGCCATGCTTTGACATATTCTTAGGGCGATAGATAAATATCGGCCATTACCATGAGGTCCATGTAGAATTCACCCACCAAAGTATGTATAGCCAAAATAAACAAATGAAATAGCAGTAAAATATTTCAGCCCCTTTTTATTAGCAACAAAAATGTAACTAACCAAATGTATAGTGATTTGGTAATACCCTGTCATGATATAGAAAATTATGTTGCATCCATGGATCAAAATAAATCAATGGAGGGTAATTGATCATACCTATGGATGAATCCCATGGCAAAGGCATCAATGGCATGGTTGAAGAAAATGGATGATGTGCTAACCGAAGATTTTGATGTGGATGCACACCTTCGGCTTAATTGCTTGTTGCTTCCATTCTTCCCTTTCTTCACTTTTATTGTACTTGTTGCAATAGAGGCATGCACATCATTTTTGTTTTGATTGATCCTCTTGGGAACCCATGCCATGTTCTTCTGTCTCAGCTCTTGTGCACTAAGATTTTGTAATTCCTTCTTTTGCCAATACGATAAGCTGAGTGGGCATCTCGGCTGTGATTCTGTTTTGACCAATGACAATTCTTTTTTGGCCGTGTGAACTCTCAACTTCTTTTCTTTGATTTGGCACTTTGACTCTCAAGAATTGGTTGCTTCGTCTCATTGCCTTTAGTAGCCAATGTCAACAATTTAATTGGCTCTTTTTTTTCATTTGAGATCAAATCTGAAATTGCACTCTTACGACCATCTCTTTTAACATGGTAAACTTGCTTGGCCATCTCTTTCTTCTTCCTTGAGATCTGGGCCGATTCCTTATGATTGAAACAGTCTTTAACATGTGGTTGTTCAAATGTTGATCTTCTAGGAGCTGCATAATATTGGTGAGATGGTCTAAAATAAGATGGATAATGTGCCCTTGTATCATACATGTCCCATGATGGATATGGATCTATATGATCATAGGGAGGCATCCACGACATTGGCATTGGCGGCCCAAAATAAGGATATGAATATGTTGCATTAAAATTCTCACTTTGCCAATACCGATCCTCATATTTGCGCCTTGGGGGTGATCTTGGTTTCTTTGCATGATTTGGCCGATAATAATTCTTCTCTTCACTCTTCTTTTGATATTTATCCAATAATTCAGCGAACGTGATTTTTAATCTCTTACACTTGCGCTTACTTCGGCCTTTGTTTTCTTTTGGTTTTCTTTCATCGATAATTGGATTTTCTTGTTGCCCCCTACTCCTTGGCGTCTTCATTGTAGCTTCGATGGAATTCTCGCCCTCAAGATTATGTTCATTATGATCTTTAACAACTTCTTTACTTGAAAGCTTGATCCCGTCATATGCAGTTTTTACCTTCTCTTTAAATGGACCGGCTTGAAGCATCTGATACAAAAACTTTTTGCCATCAGGACCAATCAGAATAGACTAGTCATCTCTTGGTGTTTCAACAAATTTCAATCGTCCTTTTTCAATGGTCGATTTAACTATCTGAGAAAACATGTTGCAATTCTCAGTATTATGCTTGAACGAATCATGCAACTTACAATACATTCGTCCTTGGATAGATGGCTTGACATGGTGATCAAGAATTCTAATGTAATTATTTTTCAACAACAAATCAAAGATTTGATCACACATGTTTGAATCGAAGGTATACTCTTTGTTTTCTAGTCGATCTTGGTGTGTGAATGGCTTGGGAGGTAAGCAAATGAACGGTCCAAATTTAATATCCCCATTCGGCTATGCATTGTGTTCTACACCTTATCTCCAATGTATTTGGATAAGATATTATATTAGCATCAGATTTCTCAAAAGAATTTAACATTGCTTTAAATTTCTGAAGCAAAAAATAGTTAGAATACACATGTCTCAATTGAGACCAAGTGCAAGCCAAGTATGAAACAAGCAAAGCTGCCCAATTATATATGAAATTTTTATAAAGCAATGGGGAAAACTTTGGTTGCAATAATAAGTCACTATCAGTCTTTATGAATGGCACAATAGGTTGACCGATATGTTCTATAAGAATTTTATTGCTAACAAGTAAATTACCCTTCTTCATAGGTCTTTCAAAATTACTTATGAGAATTTTTTCTTATAGAGGCATCAATAATAAAGTTGCGACCAAATTGGAAGATAGGTAAATCACTTCCTAGACATACCTCTTCAAATACGTTTGGAGAGCATGATGGTTGTGTTACTTGAACGATATCTTGTTCCTCTTTTGAATAACTCCCCAACACATTGTCGTCCTCTAGTTCTAGAATAGATTCGGCATACATAATATTTGATTCGGTCTTTTCAATAACCGAATTAACTTTGTTATCCGAATCACCACTCTTTTTTGATAATTCTATCCACACCCAATGTTTTCTCTTTTTGACATAATCTAGCTTGTATTGCAGCAGAATTAATAGGATTTCCCTCTTTTATTAATTCATGTAGAACAACATTGCATTCGTCCCAAAAAGATGTAAGATTTTTCTTAATGACCCAATCTAGATAGAATTGCCCCCCGGCACTTTTAGCCTCTTTCGGTAACGAGATGTCGCCGAAATTCTGTAATTGTGCAGGGAAAGCATTGTATACTACGATGCTAGGTGAAGACACATGTGATCCTGTAGAATTTTGACTTATTTGGCTATTAGCATGAAGGTGCGAAGCCGAATTATGAATACCTATAGTTGCATATGGTGCCAAAAAATTAGTAGCATGAGGTGTAGCATATGATAGTTGAGGGTAATTGGCCGGATAACTAGTAGTAGCATGGCCAATTCCCCTATCCACCGGCATGTTTGGATTAACATATTGCAAGTTAGTTGCCGATGAATAAAAAGGTGAAACACTTTGTTGCATACTATCGGAAGTTCCTATATGAGGTGTTTCAAATTGATTAACCGAACTCATCACGGTGTTCATCGACATATGAATTTGTGGGGTTACCAATGCATGAGATTTGGAATACATATGGTGCATGTTACTAGTATCTTAAGAAGTTGAAGCATGTAGGTTACTTTGAATCAGCCCTTGGACATAGTTAGATGCATGATTGAAAAAACTAGGGCTCACCGATAGAGTATATTCATTGAATGATCTAGTAACACTGTATGAATTATTTGCATCTACACACGGGGATTGAGTATTCATATTACCTTTGTAGATTGCAAACCCTAGATGACGATCTCTTCATAGCACGAACGAGTTGGAGACCGTTCGAAGCTTCGTCCCCAGCGGAGTCGCCAAAAAGTGTGTTCGCACACGAACACGTCACCATGTACCCTCGACGCCGGGAGTGATGCACTGCACCTCACATCGAAGGAGACCCGTCGGACGGTGCGGTACGCAAGCAATCCGGCAGGCGCTTTTGTAGACCCCCTTTCATTTGAACCATGTTGCTGAACTGGGTTAAACCCTAGCCACCAAAGGCATGCTTTACCCTATGCGCTCCCTTCCAAGTAATAAAAACCCTAAAGCCAAGTGGATGTTCCACCCTGAATGTTTACTTTCAGTCTTAGAATAGTTATGTTCTTGACATAACTGTCACACATTCAGTCCCAAGTGTCGATTGTCTTCAGATAACAGGAGGCCAAGAGTCAAGACATTCTGGGGATCCAACGGCTCGTGATGCTCGCCTGATCACCAGAACATTATTTAATTTTACTGTCTCATTTCATTTGCCGGACTGTACCTTTTCACCAACCAGCTGAGCATATAAACCATCTACCGCTCTCTGTAATGGCATCGATCCTCTGTGAGAATTACCTCTACCCAGCACAATTATACCTTTACAGCAATTAAAACCATAGACGGGGCTCCTACTTTCCTCACGAATTGCAAGAGGAAATCGATGGTCTGCGCAAGGATGTACATGCCATCCACCTGAAGCAAGATGTCAAGGCTAGGTGTGTTGGGTAACGTAGTAATTTCAAAAAAAATCCTACGCACACGCAAGATCATGGTGATGCATAGCAACGAGAGGGGAGAGTGTCGTCCACGTACCCTCGTAGACCGTAAGAGGAAGCATTATGACAACGCAGTTGATGTAGTCGTACGTCTTCACGATCAACCGATCCTAGTACCGAACGTACGGCACCTCCGCGATCTACACACGTTTAGCTCGGTGACGTCCCATGAACTCACGATCTAGTAGAGCTTCGCGGGAGAGTTTCGTCAGCACGATGGCGTGATAACGGTGATGATGAAGTTACCGACGCAGGGCTTCGCCTAAGCACCGCTACGATATGACCCAGTTGGAATATGGTCGAGGGGGGCATCGCACACGGCTTGGAACAATCAACTTGTGTGTCTTAGGGTGCCCCCCTGCCCCCGTATATAAAGGAGCAAGGGGGGAGGCCGGCCGGCCCTTGGTGCGCCGAAGGAGAGGAGGAATCCTCCTCCTAGTAGGAGTAGGATTCATCCTTTCCTAGTCCTACTAGGAAGGAGGAAGGGGGAAGGAAAGAGAGGGAGAGGGAGAGGGAAAGAGGGGCCGCGCCCCCCTCCCCTAGTCCAATTCGGACTCCCCATGGGAGGGGGCGCGCCACCTCCTGGGCTGCTGCCCTCTCTCTCCCCTAAAGCCCACTAAGGCCCAATACTTCCCCGAGGGGTTCCAGTGACCCCTCTGGCACTCCGGTTTTCTCTGAAATCACCCGGAACACTTCCGGTGTCCGAATATAGCCGTCCAATATATCAATCTTTATGTCTCGACCATTTTGAGACTCCTCGTCATGTCCGTGATCACATCCGGGACTCCGAACTATCTTCAGTACATCAAAACTCATAAACTCATAATACCGATCGTTATCGAACGTTAAGCGTGCGGACCCTACGGGTTCGAGAACTATGTAGACATGACCGAGACATGTCTCCGGTCAATAAACAATAGCGGAACCTGGATGCTCATATTGGTTCCTACATATTCTACGAAGATCTTTATCGGTCAAACCGCATAACAACATACGTTGTTCCCTTTGTGATCGGTATGTTACTTGCCCGAGATTCGATCGTCGGTATCTCAATACCTATTTCAATCTCGTTACCAGCAAGTCTCTTTACTCGTTCCGTAACGCATCATCCCATAACTAACTCATTAGTTACATTGCTTGCAAGGATTATAGTGATGTGCATTACCGAGTAGGCCCAGAGATACCTCTCCGACAATCGGAGTGACAAATCCTAATCTCGATCTATGCCAACTGAACAAGTAACGTTAAAGAAACCTGTAGAGCACCTTTATAATCACCCAGTTACGTTGTGACGTTTGGTAGCACACAAAGTGATCCTCCGGTATTCCGGAGTTGCATAATCTCATAGTCATAGGAACATGTATAAGTCATGAAGAAAGCAATAGCAATATACTAAACGATCAAGTGCTAAGCTAACGGAATGGGTCAAGTCAATCACATCATTCTCTAATGATGTGATCCCATTAATCAAATGAAAACTCATGTCTATGGCTAGGAAACTTAACTATCTTTGATTCAACGAGCTAGTCAAGTAGAGGCATACTAGTGACACTTTGTTTTGTCTATGTATCCACACATGTATCAAGTTTCCGGTTAATACAATTCTAGCATGAATAATAAACATTTTTCATGATATAAGGAAATATAAATAACAACTTTATTATTGCCTCTAGGGCATATTTCCTTGAGTCTCCCACTTGCACTAGAGTCAATAATCCAGGTTACACAGTAATGATTCTAACACCCATGGAGTCTTGGTGTTGATTATGTTTTGCTCGTGAGAGAGGCTTAGTCAACGGGTCTGCAACATTCAGATCCGTATGTATCTTGCAAATCTCTATGTCTCCCTCCTTGACTTGATCGCGGATGGAATTGAAGCGTTTCTTGATGTGCTTGGTTGTCTTGTGAAATGTGGATTCCTTTGCCAAGGCAATTGCACCAGTATTGTCACAAAAGATTTTCATTGGACCCGATGCACTAGGTACGACACCTAGATCCGATATGAACTCCTTCATCCAGACTCCTTCATTTGCTGCTTCCAAAGCAGCTATATACTCGGCTTCACACGTAGATCCGGCCACGACGCTTTGCTTAGAACTGCACCAACTGACAGGTTCACCGTTTAATATAAACACGTATCCGTTTTGCGACTTAGAGTCGTCCAGATCAGTGTCAAAGCTTGCATCGACGTAACCATTTACGACGAGCTCTTTGTCACCTCCATAAATGAGAAACATATCCTTAGTCCTTTTCAGGTATTTCAAGATGTTCTTGACCGCTGTCCAGTGATCCACTCCTGGATTACTTTGGCACCTCCCTGCTAAACTAATAACAAGGCACACATCAGGTCTGGTACACAGCATTGCATACATGATAGAGCCTATGGCTGAAGCATAGGGAACACCTTTCATTTTCTCTCTATCATCTGCAGTGGTCGGGCATTGAGTCTGACTCAACTTCACACCTTGTAACCCAGGCAAGAACCCTTTCTTTGCTTGATCCATTTTGAACTTCTTCAAAACCTTATCAAGGTATGTGCTTTGTGAAAGTCCAATTAAGAGTCTTGATCTATCTCTATAGATCTTGATGCCCAATATATAAGCAGCTTCACCGAGGTCTTTCATTGAAAAACTCTTATTCAAGTATCCTTTTATGCTATCCAGAAATTCTATATCATTTCCAATCAACAATATGTCATCCATATATAATACTAGAAATGCTACAGAGCTCCAACTCACTTTCTTGTAAATACAGGCTTCTCCAAAAGTCTGTATAAAACCATATGCTTTGATCACACTATCAAAACATTTATTCCAACTCCGAGATGCTTGCACCAATCCATAGATGGATCACTGGAGCTTGGACATTTTGTTAGCACTCTTTGGATCGATAAAACCTTCAGGTTGCATCATATACAACTCTTCTTCCAGAAATCCATTCAGGAACGCAGTCTTTACATCCATTTGCCAAATTTCATAATCATAAAATGCAGCAATTGCTAACATGATTCGGACGGACTTAAGCATCGCTATGGGTGAGAAGGTCTCATCGTAGTCAACTCCTTTCGCAACAAGTCGAGCTTTGTAAACAGTAACATTACCGTCAGCGTCAATCTTCCTCTTGAAGATCCATTTATTTTCTATGGCTTGCCGATCATCGGGCAAGTCCACCAAAGTCCACACTTTGTTCTCATACATGGATCCCATCTCAGATTTCATGGCCTCAAGCCATTTTGCGGAATCTGGGCTCATCATCGCTTCCTCATAGTTCGTAGGTTCGTCATGGTCAAGTAACATGACCTCCAGAACAGGATTGCCGTACCACTCTGGTGCGGATCTTACTCTGGTTGACCTACGAGGTTCGGTAGTAACTTGATCTGAAGTTTCATGATCATCGTCATTAGCTTCCTCACTAATTGGTGTAGACGTCACAGGAACCGGTTTCTGTGAAGAATTACTTTCCAATAAGGGAGCAGGTATAGTTACCTCATCAAGTTCTACTTTCCTCCCACTCACTTCTTTCGAGAGAAACTCCTTCTCTAGAAAGGATCCATTCTTAGCAACGAATGTCTTGCCTTCGGATTTGTGATAGAAGGTGTACCCAACAGTCTCCTTTGGGTATCCTATGAAGACACATTTCTCCGATTTGGGTTCGAGCTTATCAGGTTGAAGCTTTTTCACATAAGCATCGCAGCCCCAAACTTTAAGAAATGACAACTTTGGTTTCTTGCCAAACCACAGTTCATAAGGAGTCATCTCAAAGGATTTAGATGGTGCCCTATTTAAAATGACTGTAGCCGCCTCTAAAGCATAACCCAAAGACGATAGCGGTAAATCAGTAAGAGACATCATAGATCGCACCATATCTAGTAAAGTACGATTACGATGTTCGGACACACCATTACGCTGTGGTGTTCCGGGTGGCGTGAGTTGCGAAACTATTCTGCATTGTTTCAAATGAAGACCAAACTCATAACTCAAATATTCTCCTCCACGATCAAATCGTAGAAACTTTCTTTTCTTGTTACGATGATTTTCCACTTCACTCTGAAATTCTTTGAACTTTTCAAATGTTTTAGACTTGTTTCATCAAGTAGATATACCCATATCTGCTCAAAACATCTGTGAAGGTGAGAAAATAACGATACCCGCCGCGAGCCTCAATATTCATTGGACCACATACATCAATATGTATGATTTCCAATAAATCAGTTGCTCGCTCCATAGTTCCGGAGAACGGCGTTTTAGTCATCTTGCCCACGAGGCATGGTTCGCAAGTACCAAGTGATTCATAATCAAGTGATTCCAAAAGTCCATCAGTATGGAGTTTCTTCATGCGCTTTACACCAATATGACCCAAACTGCAGTGCCACAAATAAGTTGCACTGTCATTAGCAACTCTGCATATTTTAGCTTCAATATTATGAATATGTGTGTCACTACTATCGAGATTCAAAATGAATAGACCACTCTTTAAGGGTGCATGACCATAAAAGATATTACTCATATAAATAGAACAACCATTATTCTTAGATTTAAATGAATAACCGTCTCGCATCAAACAAGATCCAGATATAATGTTCATGCTCAACGCTGGCAACAAATAATAATTATTCAGGTCTAAAAATAATCCCGAAGGTAGATGTAGAGGTAGCGTGCCGACGGCGATCACATCGACTTTGGAACCATTTCCCACGCGCATCGTCACCTCGTCCTTAGCCAATCTTCGCTTAATCCATAGTCCCTGTTTGAGTTGCAAATATTAGCAACAGAACCAGTATCAAATACCCAGGCGCTACTGCGAGCATTGGTAAGGTACACATCAATAACATGTATATCACATATACCTTTGTTCACCTTGCCATCCTTCTTATCTGCCAAATACTTGGGGCAGTTCCGCTTCTAGTGACCAGTCCCTTTGCAGTAGAAGCACTCAGTCTCAGGCTTAGGTCCAGACTTGGGTTTCTTCTCCTGAGCAGCAACTTGTTTGCCGTTCTTCTTGAAGTTCCCCTTCTTCTTCCCTTTACCCTTTTTCTTGGAACTAGTGGTATTGTTAACCATCAACACTTGATGCTCTTTCTTGATTTCTACCTCCGCAGCCTTTAGCATTGCGAAGAGCTCGGGAATAGTCATTTCCATCCCTTGCATATTATAGTTCACCACGAAGCTCTTGTAGCTTGCTGGCAGTGATTGAAGAATTCTGTCAGTGACACTATCATCAGGAAGAGTAACTCCCAGTTGAATCAATTGATTATTATACCCAGACATTTTGAGTATATGTTCACTGACAGAACTATTCTCCTCCATCTTGCAGTTATAGAACTTATTGGAGACTTCATATCTCTCAATCCAGGCATTTGCTTGAAATATTAACTTCAACTCCTAGAACATCTCATATGCTCCATGACGTTCAAAACGTCGTTGAAGTCCCGGTTCTAAGCCGTAAAGCATGGCACACTGAACTATCGAGTAGTCATCAGCTTTGCTCTGCCAGACATTCATAACATCTGGTGTTGCTCCTGCAGCAGGTTTGGCACCTAGCGGTGCTTCCAGGACGTAATTCTTCTGTGCAACAATGAGGATAATCCTCAAGTTACGGACCCAGTCCGTGTAATTGCTACCATCATCTTTCTACTTTGCTTTCTCAAGGAACGCATTAAAATTCAACGGAACAACAGCACGGGCCATCTATCTACAACAACATAGACATGGAAAATACTATCAGGTACTAAGTTCATGATAAATTAAAGTTCAATTAATCAAATTACTTAAGAACTCCCACTTAGATAGACATCCCTCTAATCATCTAAGTGATCATGTGATCCATATCAACTAAACCATGTCCGATCATCACGTGAGATGGAGTAGTTTTCAATGGTGAACATCACTATGTTGATCATATCTACTATATGATTCACGCTCGACCTTTCGGTCTCAGTGTTCCGAGGCCATATCTACATATGCTAGGCTCGTCAAGTTTAACCTGAGTATTCTGCATGTCCAAAACTGGCTTGCACCCGTTGTATGTGAACGTAGAGCTTATCACACCCGATCATCACGTGGTGTCTCGGCACGACGAACTTTCGCAACGGTGCATACTCAGGGAGAACACTTTGTACCTTTAAATTTAGTGAGAGATCATCTTATGATGCTACCGTTGATCTAAGAAAAATAAGATGCATAAAGGATAAACATCACATGCAATCAATATAAGTGATATGATATGGCCATCATCATCTTGTGCCTGTGATCTCCATCTCGAAAGCACCGTCATGATCACCATCGTCACCGGCGCGACACCTTGATCTCCATCGTAGCATCGTTGTCGTCTTGCCAACTATTGCTTCTACGAATATCGCTATCGCTTAGTGATAAAGTAAAGCAATTACAGGGCGATTGCATTGCATACAATAAAGCGACAACCATATGGCTCCTGCCAGTTGTCGATAACTCTGTTACAAAACATGATCATCTCATACAATAAAATTTAGCATCATGTCTTGACCATATCACATCACAACATGCCTTGCAAAAACAAGTTAGACGTCCTCTACTTTGTTGTTGCAAGTTTTACGTGGCTTCTACGGGCTGAGCAAGAACCGTCCTCACCTACGCATCAAAACCACAACGATTTTTCGTCAAGTATGTGTTGTTTTAACCTTCAACAAGGACTGGGCGTAGCCACACTCGATTCAACTAAAGTTGGAGAAACTGACACCCGCTAGCCACCTGTGTGCGAAGCACGGCGGTAGAACCAGTCTCGCGTAAGCATACGCATAATGTCGGTCGGGCCGATTCATCCAACAATACCGCCAAATCAAAGTATGACATGCTAGTAAGCAGTATGACTATTATCGCCCACAACTCACTTGTGTTCTACTCGTGCATATAACATCTACGCATAAACCTGGCTCGAATGCCACTACTGGGTAACGTAGTAATTTCAAAAAAAATCCTACGCACACGCAAGATCATGGTGATGCATAGCAACGAGAGGGGAGAGTGTCGTCCACGTACCCTCATAGACCGTAAGCGGAAGCGTTATGACAACGCGGTTGATGTAGTCGTACGTCTTCACGATCGACCGATCCTAGTATCGAATGTACGACACCTCCGCGATCTGCACACGTTCAGCTCGGTGACGTCCCACGAACTCATGATCCAGTAGAGCTTCGCGGGAGAGTTTCGTCAGCACGATGATGTGATAACGGTGATGATGAAGTTACCGATGCAGGGCTTCGCCTAAGCACCGCTACGATATGACCTAGGTGGAATATGGTGGAGGGGGGCACCGCACACGGCTTGGAACAATCAACTTGTGTGTCTTAGGGTGCCCCCTGCCCCCGTATATAAAGGAGCAAGGGGGGAGGCCGGCCGGCCCTTGGTGCGCCCAAGGAGAGGAGGAATCCTCCTCCTAGTAGGAGTAGGATTCATCCTTTCCTAGTCCTACTAGGAAGGAGGAAGGGGGAAGGAAAGAGAGGGAGAGGGAGAGGGAAAGAGGGGCCGCACCCCCCTCCCCTAGTCCAATTGGGACTCCCCATGGGAGGGGGCGCGCCACCTCCTGGGCTGCTGCCCTCTCTCCCCTAAATCCCACTAAGGCCCAATACTTCCCCGGGGGGTTCCGGTAACCCCTCCGGCACTCCGGTTTTCTCTGAAATCACCCGGAACACTTCCGGTGTCCGAATATAGCCGTCCAATATATCAATCTTTATGTCTCGACCATTTCGAGACTCCTCGTCATGTCCGTGATCACATCTGGGACTCTGAACTATCTTCGGTACATCAAAACTCATAAACTCATAATACCGATCGTCATCGAACGTTAAGCGTGCGGACCCTACGGGTTCGAGAACTATGTAGACATGACCGAGACACATCTCCGATCAATAAACAATAGCGGAACCTGGATGCTCATATTGGTTCCTACATATTCTATGAAGATCTTTATTGGTCAAACCGCATAACAACATATGTTGTTCCCTTTGTCATCGGTATGTTACTTGCCCGAGATTCGATCGTCGGTATCTCAATACATAGTTCAATCTCGTTATCAGCAAGTCTCTTTACTCATTCCGTAATGCATCATCCCATAACTACTCATTAGTTACATTGCTTGCAAGGCTTATAGTGATGTGCATTACCGAGTGGGCCCAGAGATACCTCTCCGACAATCGGAGTGACAAATCCTAATCTCGATCTATGCCAACTCAACAAGTAACGTCGGAGACACCTGTAGATCACCTTTATAATCACCCAGTTACGTTGTGACGTTTGGTAGCACACAAAGTGATCCTCCGGTATTCGGGAGTTGCATAATCTCATAGTCATAGGAACATGTATAAGTCATGAAGAAAGCAATAGCAATATACTAAATGATCAAGTGCTAAGCTAACGGAATGGGTCAAGTCAATCACATCATTCTCCAGGAGCTAGCAATGCTCGTGAAGAAATTCTAGAAGTTCTCAAGGCGTGGTCGCTTTGGTAAATCCTCAAGAAGTGATGATGTAAGATCAGATTCCCCATCTCGTGACTACAAGAAGAGAACTTGCCACAAATGCAAGAAACCTGGTCACTACATTCAAGATTGTCCTCTGTGGGAAAAGGAATCAAAGAAGAAGAAATACACACTATAAAAAAAAGACACATCCATGACATTTTGGACCGAACGAAATTTTTTTCTGTCATACTTATGACACTTCTATGACGATAACTGTGACAAAACCCGGTATCATCATAGATGTGGTGGGCTCCTACTTCTATGACAAAAAATCATGACAGAAAATGGGCTTTTCGTCCTGGGCGGGCCGGAGACGCAGGTGCATGACATTCTTTGGGCCGTCCATGACGGAAAAAACCGTGGTAGAAGCGAGGGCTAGGAAAATCGGGGTGTTCCCGGTTACGGTTGGTGGTCGGGGCCGAGCGATGCACGGAGGTTTGCGCGTTTCCCTCGTACACGCACGCGCATGGGTGCGAGGCGTTGGGCTCTAACTGAACCCGAGTGAGGCATTCGCCTACTGAACCCAAGCGATTGCACTACAGGCTACGCGTTACTGAACCCGAGCGAGATCGATGGCTGTTAACTGAACCCGATCGAGCGATTCCTTTGCTACTGCTGCTAACTAAAGCTGATCAATGCTGCCTCTGGATGAACAGTGAGCGTTGCTGGGGGGTTCTGATGAACAGTTCCCGGTGGGGGTGGATGAATAGGACCCCGTGGTGTTGCCTCTGGATGAACAGGACCCCGATCGATCGAGCCGGTTGGGGCTGGATGAAAAGGACCCTGTGGAGGGCTGGATGAACAGTAGACAGTGGAGGGCTGGATGAACAGTAGCCCGTGGAGGGGTGGTTGAACAGTAGCCGGTGGAGTAGCGCACGGTGGAGGCTGGATGAACAGTCGCAGGTGGAGGCTGGAGGAGGTCGACGGTGGATGAACAGTAGCCCATGGAGGCTGGAGGGGGTCGACGGTGGAGATGAAAAGTATTCCGTGGAGTCCTGCTTTGCGGTACGCCACACCCCTCCCAATGAGCAGGACCCTCGTTTCGACCGTAGCACTCCAACACAAGCCCATTTCCTCCGTTTTGCGGTACGCCACACCCCTCCCGATCAACAGGACCCCGTTTCGACCGTAGGAGGTCCGTTTCCTCCGTTTTGCGGTACGCCAAACCCCTCCTGATGAACAGGATCCCATTTCGAACGTGGCTGGTCGAACACAAGGCCGTTTCCTTCGTTGTGCGGTACGCCAGGCCTCGTTTCCATCGGCTGTTCCGTCCAAGCCGGTTGGCTCCCACGCGTTCCGTTGCCTCCCGATGAACACGATGCATTCCGTTGCCTCCCCATGAACACGACGACGACGCAGTTTCTCCGTTCCGACCCAGCCATGTACACGAGCCCTGGCCGTACGTAGGCGCGAGTAGGCGTTCGAGGCCCCGCCCGTATGTACGTACGTGGTCGTATTTTCTATCTTGCACACTGGCCGCTGTACGTGCGCGCCTCTACTATGACACGTGCATGCCTCTACATCGACCAGTATGTACGTACACGTTCGCGACCATAATGACAACGCTACGTACGCTTCGACCAGGTGGGTCCTGACTGTTAGGCACTTCCTTGCGTGTGAAGATGTAGCTGGTGGGTCCCAGCAGTCAGGGGGCGAATCGTTTTTTTTTTGCCCGGACGCACTTCCTTGCGTGCAAAGATGTAGCTGGTAGGTCCCAGCAGTCAGGGGGGAAACATTTTTTTTTTGCGAAATACGGTGGCCCGTCTGGTGGGTCCCTGCTGTCAGGTGGAGGAATCATTATTTTGCGCGTAATAAGGAGGCACTTCCTTGCTGCGGCCATGGACCCGGCTGTCAGCCTCTCCACATACAGTCCACGTCCGATGGAAGCCGTTCCTTGACCATGTTGACCACGCCGCGCCGAGAGCACCAGGGCGGTGGACGACGACGAGGCCTAGGAAGCGGACAACTCAGAGCCCGGGAAGACGCGACAGTGGATGCCCATGCGTAGAGGAGTCTGAGGGTTCACTGGTTCGCTGCGGTGTAAGGCTGCCGTCGCCGCAGAATAACAGGGGGTGTGGGTGAGTAGAGGGATGGACTGGCCAGCGGTGGGAGTAGTAGGGGGTGGTGAGGCCTCCACGGCATCGCAGCCGGCCACGGGAGGCAGGAGCACGAGGCACGACCGGCGCTGGTTTGGGCGTCTGGAGCAAGAAGACCAGAGGTTGAAAAAGCACTACGGTCGTTGGATGGACATCGTACGGTAACTGGAGCTAGAATCGTTCATATTGACTAAGTTGACAAAGCCCTCCGTCCCCGTCAACTTAGTTGGCCCACGAGTCAGCCTCCCACTACTGTGGGTCCCAGCTAGCAGGGGGTATTCATTTTTTTGTGCGTAATAAGGAGGCACTTCCTTGCGTGCGAAGATATAGCTGGTGGGACCGACCTGACAGCTGTGGGAATATTTTTTCGCGAAATACAGAGGCCCTTCCGGTGGGTCCCAACTGTCAGGTGGAGGAATCATTATTTTGCGCGTAATAAGGAGGCATTTCCTTGCGTGCGGCCGTGGACCCAGCTGTCAGCCTCTTCACACACAGTCTACTTCCGATGGTGTCGTTCGTTGACCACGTTGACCACTCCGCGCCAAGCGCATCCAAGGTGGTGGACGACGGCGAGGCCCCAGACAGCAACGAGTCGGAGATGAGAAGGCGCGGGAGTAGAGTCGCAGACGGAGAGGTGTACGAGGGTTAACTGGTTCTGGTGCGGTGTGGTTCGGCAGTCGGTGGAGAAGAACAGGAGGTGTGGAGGGGTGGAGGGATGGCCTGGCCAACGGTGGAGTAGTGCTGCTAAGCAGAGCTGCTAGCAGCAGGAGGCGGGAGCAGGTGGTCCCGGCGGCGGTGGAGGAAGAAGACGAGAGATTGAGGAGGGATGTCGGCCGTTGGATGTAAATCCAACGGCTAACGATGTCAGAATCATTTGTTGACTAAGTTGACAACGACTTGCGTTGGCTTCGACTTATTGGCCCACATTTCAGCCTCCAAAAATGTGGCACGTATTCAACCCATTTTTTCAGAATTTAAAGTCTTTTTTACGGGGTAGAATTTACAGTCAATTTGATCTTTTTTTAAATTATAGTCCATTAGTTGCGCTGGGTGAACAAATAATGTAGCATCCTTGCGGCCCATTTATGTTTTTCCTAAAAAATTACAAGCCATTTGCACTTTCTCGAAATACACGATTTTGTTGGGCTAATTCTAATTATAATGTTGGGGTGGGCGCAGCAATTTTATCAAAAAATAAACAGGGGCTTAGCATTTTGTTATATATATATATATATATATATATATATATATATATATATATATATATATATATATATATATATATATATATATATATTAAGTGACTTATTATTACATTGGTCCTTAAATCTTACCAAGCTTTTGCAAAAAAATCCAGGATTTTATTGTTAAGAAATTATTTTTATAAGTTAATAAGATGTGGGATATTGTTTTCTTACATATGTAAGTATCTGTTAAATATATGATGACAATAACAATAATATATAATAACATAGAAAATAATTTAAATATATATAATATAGTTAGAAGGGAAACATAAGTTGGACCACGCGTTCCTATTCTTATATAGAAAAATAGAACAGACCTCTATGTTTTCTTCTAAAAAAATACATAAATTGGGCTGTCGATGTTTTAGGAAAAATAAAACCTCGGATGGGAGGTCCATAGGCCGGTCGATACATGATGGCCCTCAAGAAAATACAAACAGGCCTATGGACCTCCCATCCGAGGTCGTGGGTTGTGCATGTTAAAAAAGAAAGCCTAGACGGGGCAGCCCAAAACCCAGTTGATACTTGCTGCCCCAGTGATAATAAATGATACCTGCCAGCTCCCCGGCTTCGTTGTGAATTTATCTCCTATAGTAACTACGTTGAAGCACCTAAAAAATGTAACTATGTTGAGAAACCCGTGGGCCCCAACGTCAGTATAGCATTAGGAGGAAGTATTTTTTCGATGAGGCACTTGCTTGCGTACGGCCATAGACCTGGTGGGTCCCGACTGTCCGCCTCTCCACATACTGTCCTCTCCAGATTCCTCTCGTTTGTTCAGCATGTTCACAACGGCAGACAGCGGCATCGCGGCGAGCGCACAAAGGCGCAGGAGGAGATCCGACCACATGAGGAAGTGCGTTATTAGTAACGAAACAACTGAACTAGCCTAGTGGCCGACTGACACTACCCGCCAGCTGTTCCACCCGGGTTCGATTCCACCTGTGTAGAGAAAATATCTCCGATTTTTTTGCCTCTGCCTTTATAGACATGTGGGTCCCAATTGTCATCTATGCATACCACGTCCAACACTTGCCAAAACTTCGTCCCTCGTTTTCTCTGTTTTTCGCACACTCGACATTGTGTGGGCATTTTGAAAATAGCATATCTTTTTGACTGTGCATCATATGAAGATGTGCTATGCATGAATGTTGATCAGCATGATGTTAACTGGCTGGTAGTTCCAGTTTCGACCATCAATAAAACTTCCAACATGATGTTAACACTGTTTGAAAAGGCCATGTCAATATAAATGCTCTGCCTCTGAAAGTTGCAGTTTCTTATCTGAAACTGAACTTGGAGTTTCTTATCTGAAACTGAAACTTGCAGTTTCTTGTCTGAGAATCACATTGTCTGCACTTTTATACTCCTATGAAACTACATTTTTAAGTGCTAAAAATAGATCTCTAGAATTCATAAAATACTTCATGTGCTCAATACTGCAAATCTGAAATTCAAAAGACATTCATATCTAAAAGTACTCTCAAAATACACAACACAAAACACGATTCACAACCTGCAAATACTAACAACCCTAAGCTCCTCCTGACAATTCACAACCTGCCCGACTATTGGGCTAGGGGGGCAGTCCCTCCTATTCCTCGGCAGCAGACAGCCGCCCCGTGAGACGATGTGAACGGCGAGGGAGAGGATGGCGGGGAAGCGTCGTAGGGCCAACTGTTTTTCTCCTCTTGCAGCTGGGTTCGGTCGACGAAGACTCCACCGGCTCGCTCTGGCACGACACCCTCACAAACGGCACCCTGTAGATGCTCGATCCTTCAATCTCTGGTAGATGCTCCATCTGGGATCGATACTCCCACCACCGCTCCCTCACGATCGGATTCGGTGAATCTGGTTGCTCCATGGCCCAGAGGAGCAGCTCTATGTACTCCCGCGCGACTCCCTCCGGGAGTATCGCCGCCTTTTCACTCTGTTGCAGATATTTGGCCATGCATGTCGCCGTCGCCGCTAGTTGGTCCTTGTTGTCAAACCAAGACTGTATCTCCAACATCCTAGCTAGCTTCACAGGGTCGTCGTCTGCGATCCTCACGTATTGGTTGTACTCCTCCATCGATCTACTTATCCAGAACAGCTTCACTTGCCGGCGGTGGTTTTTGAATGGAAGAGGAGAGGAGCAGCACTGGTTTTGGATTAGAACGGGAGAGGAGCGACGCTGGTTTTGGATTGGAACAGGAGAGGAGGGGCGGTGGTTTTGAAATGGAAGAGGAGAGGAGCGGCGCTGGATTTAGATTGAAATAGGAGAGGAGCGGCGGTGGTTTAAGAGGAGAAGAGAGGAAGAGCGGCGCTGGTCTTGGAAGTATTTTTTTGTTTTGCGTATTTTGGGTCAAAGTTTGACCACGTACTGTATTTGACAAGAAAAATGTGAATGCATGTCACCAAAAATTGTATCGTTTGGTTCGTATCTGAATGTACTTTCAAATTATATTATTTTTGCAACGTATAACATATATTTTATTTGCAAAAATCATGGTAAATTATGACCCTGAATAAAAGGGAGACTAGTTAATGTGGGGTCGCTTTTTTAATTGAAGGGTAAATTGATTTTGATTTTGATCCAGTCACAGCGCGCCGGCCCTCTCGTCCAATCCTAAATCGCTGCCGCATGCTCCTCTCCCTCTTCTCCATTGCAAAACCACCTCCTCTCCTCTCCATCATCTCCATTCAAAAACCATCGTCTCGCCTCTCCCTCTTCTCCATTGCAAAACCACCTCCTCTCCTCTCCATCATCTCCATTCCAAAACCAACGTGTCGCCTCTCCCTCTTCTCCATTGCAAAACCACCTCCTCTCCTCTCCATCATCTCCATTCCAAAACCATTGTCTCGCCTCTCCCTCTTCTCTATTGCAAGACCACCGTCTCTCCTCCCATCTTCCAAAGCTAGCACCGGACCACTCAGAAGGACATTTATGGAGAGATGCAGCAGCGAATCAGGAAGATTGCCGGCGGCGACCAGGCAAAGTTAGCCAGGTTGAAGGAGATCCTTACTTGGTTTGACAATGAGTGGGAGATTTCAAGGACGGTGAGGGCCATGTGGCAATGTATGCCAAAGAGCGAGATAGAGGCGATGAGGGCAGCGATGTACATGTACTCCTCGGCGGCAGTCATGCCGCAGTCCTTCGAGCTCATCGAGTATCTCCTCTAGGCGATGGAGCAGACAGATTCGCCCGAGGCAAAAGTCAGGCGGAGGGGTGGGCGTACAGGTCGAAGGTCGAGCACCCAGAGGATAACGAATCAATCAAGTACGATGTGCCGTTCGTGAGGGTGCAGAGCCAGCCGGAGCCACAAGAGTATTCATTCTCCCACCGCAAGAGGAGGCTGGATGGCGCGACGTCGCTTCCCCGCCGTTCTCCACGGTTCCCTCGACGCTCGCCTCGTTTCAACAGCGGCGGTAGGGTTTAAGGTAAGCTTTGCACTAACCTAATCTTCCACCTGCTCATGCTTACAATCAGTCTCCGAGTACTACGCCAATCACCCTTAAATAGCTCTGGACCTTTGGGTCAAAGTTGTGACACTATGTACAAATAAAGAAAAATACATTGGTGCTTCTTTCAGAAAAGAGTACTCCCTAGAAAACTGCCAATATAAGCTACGAGTATTTAGTTAGAGGATTTGCTGCCGAGAAAGATCTGTCCACAGAGAGCGCCACACATCCCACTGGTGGTGGTGGATGCCAATGCGTGCATGGAGCATGGTTGGTGTCGGTAATTTTTACTTGGCACACCTCGCACTCTGCATATATGTCGGTTCCATCCGTATATTTGTGCTCCACCAAAATGCAGCTGAATAACCCTGTTTGCATAGATAATGAAAAAGCGTGATTACATTATAGTGGCACTAGTTGATGAAACACGCAAAATAAATAGAAGAAAATATTGCGATAGTATCATAGTATGCCATGCTGCGAGGGCGAGATGGGCCCTGCGACGCCTCATTCGGTATGTCACGCCTCATACTGGAAATCGTCCCAAGTCTCCCCGATACACCTTCTGCCAGTGACGAACATCAGTGTACATCGGTAGTACAAGGAGGGGCCTTGAGACATTCAAATCTCTATTTTTGTGCAGATCAACTAAAATTAAGCACCCCAGTTTGCAGAAACGCTTAAACATTAACAATGGGACTAGTTGATGAAACATACATTAACAAAGAGAAGCACTTTCTTTATCTACATTGGAAACAAAATGATAGAGAAGACACTCGCTCTATTTTAACTGTATTATTACTTCATTTTATCAGTGACACTAGGGTCGAGCAGGTGGTAAACGAAGTGTACCGTGCGTGGCAAGGATGAAGGCCGGGGGTGCTTAGACCGGGATGCTGAAGCTGGCTCTTTCAGTCCCTATCTTCCCCCTGATGGTTCTGTGGTAGCATTTGGGTTGTAATCCAAACTTGGTCGAGCTAGTGTTGCGTCCCCCTACCTGCCTAGCTTATGTGGCGAACTTGTCTCCTGCTAGTACTCAGTTCGTTCTAGTAGTAGTTGCATAACTGCCCGTTTACACTAAGATGTTGTCGGATAATGGTTCTCTATGGTTGGGTTTCTTTAATGAAATCAAAGGGAACCCCCTCTTTCGATATATAAAAAAAACAGTGGCACTAGCGGCGCCAAAACATTGCCTCAAATTAATAGTGCCACTAGATTAAGGTGCAAAATAATAACATTACTGCTTTATCATGGCAGTGCCAAAACAGTAGCACAAGAGCAGGATCAACATGCAGGATCTTTGGCAAACGGTCAGACCAAAAAGGAACATACCTCGTGATGGGAACCATATCTGCAGTCAACGCCATCGTAGAAGGGATGACACCAGTCACCAACATGGATGATTCAATTCATGGGACCTTTTGGTGCAGTTCACCTAAAATGAAGCAATGTCCCATGAGCTAGCAGCTTCTTCTTCTTCTTTTTTAAGAAAAGGGCCCAGCCCCGATTCCATTTCCATCAGAAAACAAAACCCACAGAGCTTCTTCTTCATTAGTTGCAATAAAATTGAGCAACATCAAGGTTGGTCGTGAAGCTCCTGGAATGTTCAACTATAATTTGGATATCATTTGTGCAGTTCAACTAAGATCAAGCGTGAAATGTATATCTCTGTTTGCACAAAAAAGGTGGAAAGGAGGGTGACTAACAAGTGATGAAACATGCATCAAATGAAAAAAAGCATGTTCCTTATCTAAATGGCAATCGTACAAGGACAGTAGCAATTTCTAGCAGCATTGCTAGATATTAGTGTGGGCATTAGGATTAACTATGCCAACCGTTAAATATGACATTACTTTAATGGTGCCATTGCTTCATTTTACCAGCAACATTACATTAACAGCTGCTACAGAGTCGGTATTTGGGCACGGGAGAGTAGGCGGACCAGGACAGTTGCATCTCTAACAAAAAGAAGCAACTTATCTTAATGGGAAATTTAGCAGGACATGAAAAAAGTGCCATTGATTCATATTACTGGAGGCATTACATTGAAAACAACATTGGTTTAACGTGTCCTTACTTTTAACAGTGTGACTGCTACATTTTACCAGTGGCATTACATAAGAGCGGCTCGGGGCAACAAACATCAGAAGAGGATATCAGGGTTGGTCTCATTTTTGTTCGGTATATAGCCACCTTATACTGTGTGAGGCTAGCAAATCTAGTGATGGACTTACTCTGTTGACTTGTCCCCCAGTCCCCACTTTCTTTCCTTTTTCAACCAATAGATCGGGTTTATATTGAGTTTGTACTGCGTTCCCTTTATTTCCCTATTAGACCTAGAGACCAGTTGGATAGCCAGTCTCTGCTACTTTTTGCCCCCATTATTTCCTCTTTCGACCAAGTCCTAGATTCAGGTAACAAATCTTCCCCCACCCCCACCCCCTTTCTTCCTTGTTTGAACCAAGTAGTACTAGATTCAAGTGCATGAACTAGTTTTACCTCTTAACAGTAAAAAATTAGGTGGTTTTCGAACAGCCGATCGATCCTATCTACGAGGGGGCCTGAGAAATAGTAAAAGATACAAATGCAGCGACTCAGGAGCTCGGGAAGTAGAGCAAGGCCGGTTTCGAAGGAAGTTATACCTGAGGGTCGCCGGGATGTCGCTAGGTGGGCGGCGGGAGGCCGGATCAGCCCACACTACGGCAGCGAGGAAGAAGGGGTGGGAGGCCCTCCCTCGCCAGCAATGCTTGGGAGAGAACGGCAAGGCACGCTGATCGGGACGCGCCGGCAATGGGTAAGAGCCGTCGCCGAGGATGACCGCGTGAACGTTGCACCTTCTCACCTTCCCCGGCGGAGAGGATCCGGCTGGATCTCTGACCAGCGGTGAGCAGAGAGAGAGAGTGTGGCCACCGCTGTCGTGTTTAGATCTGGAGAGGACGAGACATTATGAAGAGAGCAACACTAGCAAGCAAGTGCGGAGGCTCCTGCCTATATAGTGGAGTACTAGTTTTTGGAACGGATGGAGTACCTACTTGCTCCTACAGGGAGTGTGGCTATGGTCAGTTCTTAATTGCGGTCCCACATGTGTGTGCAAACGCGATATGACGCGCGTTCCATTCGAAGAGCGGCGTGCCAGACCGACCGACCGTCTAGGGTGCGATGCGAACGCGACGGGCGTGTTGTATACTCCGTACATGTGTACCGCCGTTTTCTTGAGGCTTTGCTCCATGGCGCAATCCATGGATACAAAATTAGTATATTGTACTATTTGAAAGTCGAGGGCGGGGCTTTTCCTGCGTGGTAGGCGGGGCAGTTCCGGCTAGTCGGTTCGACAGAGACGTGAGAAGATGAGGGAGTAGGATACTGCAAACGTAGGGCTGTGTGATTTGACAGCGAGTTACTGCTGGACAGGTGGGGCCCCGTGATTTGACTTGCCATTATCATTTTAACTGCGGCGCTATGACCAGCGTGAGTCTCCCGATTCATGACCACCTCCATACAGGTACCTCTCCCAATGCTCCACCATGTAGAGGTTGGCTCTTGCATGAGAGCCCACTCCTCCACTTTTTCCTTGCCTCTTTCCTCCACATATGAAAAAATGCCATGTAAAGCGGGCTTATAGCCCACTATTGTACTCCCTCCGTTCCAAAATAGATGACCCAACTTTGTACTAACTTAAAGTTAAGTTAGTACAAAGTTGAGTCATCTATTTTGGAACGGATGGAGTACTTACTTGCTCCTACAGGTGCTAAGCTTGCCACATAGGCATAAAGTCTGATGTGGCAAGTTAATTAAGAAGAGAGAGACTAGTTTAGTGACCCAAGGAAGAAACGGTGCTAAGCGCGTGTACCTAGGTGAAAAGACAATTTTGAGTCTATAGTTAATTAAATGAAGCAAACTTAGCAACAAAAAACTAAGCACCTATGCATTTGGGACTTGATTGCTAAGCCATTTAATTCCCTTAGCACCTCATCTAAGCACCATTTCATTGAAAGAGGTCACTCCTTGGCAAATGCAATAAATACTAGTACGAAGAAAGAGATAGAGAGAAGTAAAAAAATCTTATAGCTAACCTTGTTGTAGTTCGAGTGACTAAGTGATGACTATGTATGACATGCCAACATCAGATAGCCTAACGCACCGTGTTAAATCTCCAAGGGCGCGACCGCGTGAGCCAGGCAACGGTCGTGGTAGGCGGCGCGACCATGATACGGGCTGCTAGCAGCCCTTGGATCTGAGATCGAACGGTCGCATGCTCAGTTGCTGAAAATTTGCAGAATAACCCTCTAGGATAGGATATTCACCCATAGGTCTAGAATCACGCCATGCAACCGTTCGATCTCATATTCAAGGGCTCTCGGAAGCCCGTATCATGGGACAATGGAAAGCTTCGTATCACCTGTAAATTTCCCGACGCTTGACATGACATCGAAAGCCACTTAATTGGGCGTCGAGTAGACATGACAACTAATTGGGCCCCCATAGCACTGTGCATGAATCCATTTATCCAGCAGGCAAGCCACTACCCTGCCGTTCGCACGCTCCACTCAGCATTTTTACAATCGAAAAACCGCTGGCAGTTTGCTCCTACTCGTCCCCGGACGTCCTTTAACATTACGGCAGTTCGCTCCTAGTCGTCCTGTCCTTTCACATTATGGCAGCTCCACTAATCCTAACCCTCCTCCCAAATTCATGGTGTCCCAAATCTCCATGATCGGCGGTGAGTACAAGGTTAGAACCATCACCGCCGATGAGTTCAACGTCATCTACACCCGTTCTTCCGCGACGGTGAAAGGATGCCTTGCTCGCTTCAGTTGCATGTTCGAAAACTCAAATGATGAGTGGGTCGCTGGGCTAGATGTTGAGTACACCACAGTCCTGGGACAAGAGAAGGATCTAAAGGAGGAAGATAAGAAGAAGCCCGCTGTGATCCAGGTTTGCCTGCATGACTTATGCTTGGTTTACCACATATGTCATGCCGACGTTGAGTGCGAGGAATTTAAGAACTTCCTCAAGGGCGGCCTAGTCAAATTCGTTACTGTAGACTTTACGAACGACAAAAGAGTCCTGGGTCAGATAGGCCTCATTGTAGGCAACCCCTTCGACCTCCAGAAGAATCGGCTGCTGCCCTCCCGTGGTCAGCCTTCAATGCTGACCCTGGCAGGAGCCATGGTTCATCCTTCGTATGGTAAATTAGAGAAACCTCCGTACACGTTTCATCGTCATGCATGGCAGTGGAATGTACTGGATATAGACCACATCCACTACGCTGCAATGGATGGCTACCTTTGTTTCAATATATACAAGGGTTGGATGAAGAGCAAGAGCCAAGTGTGCGGTTCAAGCAAAGAAGTATCGGCCAAGAGGAAGAGGGACAAGGACGAAGTCGAGGACGTGGACGAGGACTCCGAGTAAGGTGGCAGTGTCGTTGCTCATGGTGATTCTAACGCAGTGTCTACCGGATTAGTTGCATAGTTTAATTTCAGGTGTGCTTAGTTTAATTTGAGGGGTGTGTTGTGTTGAGCCCCCAGCAGAACTATGTTATGTTTCTTCTCGTTATATTTCGTACATTTCATCTTTTAGTTGGTATAGTACTACCACTCGTTTCTTCACATTATATACGTACAATATATATGGCCAACATCATATAGCCAGCTGTGGTAAAAAAATTGCAGAATAGGAACAAGTTTTGGTATAAGTTTCTTGCAAACCGGAGCTTCTCTCAAGAAGGCTCGTAGTTCTGAGAGGGAACGTGTCACCTTTGTGTGCATAATTCAAATTTTAAATACAAGCACATGCTCCAGTGCACCAAAGCTGGTTAAAAATCCACATGTGTGTCCTCGGGTAAATTTCTAGGTCCCATGCTAGAAATGGGAATGAAATTCAAACATCTGGGCGCATGGCTCGGCTGGAAACATTGAGAAACTTGGTTTTTTAATTCCTGTAAATCCGAAACACGCATGAAAATCATGAAACTTGGCTTGGTGTCATGACATGGCACCAACATGTTGTGGTAATTTTGCTGTCCGATTTGCGAAGGCGCACACATTAACAATCAACAAAGTCATTTTGGAACAAGTGTTGTCACGTTACAATCGGAAACACAAGTATTATTGAAATCATGGGCGTTCTATTTACCATTTACGTGCCGCCACGCGTCCCCTTTTTTTATTAGCTAGGAGGCGCCGTGCAGGGTAGCTATTTGAGTATGGGAGGCGTGCGATCAGACCCCTGCGCGTGCTTATCGGGAGGAGAGCCCTTTGACCTCCATCTGACGTCCACCTCTCTCCCAAGGTCTCCATTAGTGGCGCCCGAGCCTCTGTTTAATGGCATGGCAATGTCTCACTTGACTAAGATTTAAGAGAGAGAAAAGAAAATCTGAAAAGAAAATTTTGCACGGATCTTGATGTAAGATCCGACGGACCTATATAGCATCTACTGCGACTTATAGCAAGACTGATGAATATATATAAGGACGACAAGAGTGGATAATAATTGTCTTACATAATTAGGAAGATAATTAAAAAATCCACATGCGGCTACGCCCGAAATACACAAGGGCAAAAGAAGAAGGAAGACACATACAACGGTCTGGCTCGCTGATCTCTACTTTCTTTATGCGCTGCAGGTCGCGGAGACTAGTTCTCGTGGCGGGTGATGATCTCTTTCACCAGTTTCATGTCCTTAATATGCTGCTTGGCAGCATCCATGGATTCCTCCACCAGCCTGTTGCGCTCGATGCGGAGCATGGCATTCTTGTCCATAAGTTTCTTGATGATGACGCCCGTCATCTGCAACAAGGCAGTGGTCTCCTCCTCCTGCTTCGCCCTTCCGGCGATCTTCGCCCTCAGCAGGTCGCGCTCGCCCCGGAGCTTCACATTGCCCTCCCCTAGTTGCCGGATGACGCTGGTAGCCTCGTCCTGCAACCTCGCCCAGCCGGAGATCTGATCCATCTGGCTATGGACCATCGCATGCATGCGCATGTAAGAGTCCTCGCCTGCACGCGAGAAATTTTCCCAGGCCGCCGCGGCGCGGCAGGACATCTCTGCTGCTTTCGCGGCGTGGCCGGACCAGTCTGCTAAATCGACGGCGCGGCGGGACCTCCGTGCTGCTTCGGTGGCGCGGCGGGACCTCTGTGCTGCTACTGCTGCGCGGCTGGACATGTCGGCTGCTTTCGCGGCGAGGCGGGACATCTCTCGTGCTTCCTCTTCCATGCTCACCTCTCCCTGGTGGAAATCTCTCGACCCAGAACTCACGGTGGCCATGGCTTGATTGACTTGATTGTTTTTTGTGGATGAGGAGTTGAGGAGTAATGTGCAGTCATCTTAGCATAGTAGTATTTATAACCGAGTACTACTAATACGCTCCTAAGTGGGAAAACGTTTAGGTTGTGATCGGTGTGAACAGGTTTGCAATTAAATATAGCTGGTAGTAGTAGTAATTTGGAATGTGACGAGACGCGCTCAAAATTTATTGACGGTTCTAGTTTCGAAGTGCGGCACTATTCCCGGATGGCGTAACGTCGGCACGTTTTCTCGGCCGTGGTGTAGCATATGCCATGGTACTAGTTCTTTTTCTAATGTTGTGTACGTACAAAAATTGGCACCGTCGGATATATATCTTACGCTTGGCGTTCGACAGGAATAGCCTCGTGGCGAGCTATAGACTAGTCTTTTTTTAGACGCATTACACCTATCTCTCGGCACTTATCGCACGCACCATCACTGCTCCCTAGGTCGATGCCACCCACATACACTTGTACTCTGAGAAGAGGTGCACGCACGCACTCATCCTCTCTCACACACGCATCTGTAGCTACGAATTGTAGTTTTCTCAACCATCCGATTGGCTCTATCATAGGTTTCACGTTGCTCCTTGGCCTTGAGATTGAGAAGTTTAAAACGCAGAGGCTAAGATGGAGGCGCGAGGTTTGGGTTAATGTGCAGGCCGCACACGGCACCAACACGACACGAGCTTCGTCTGCCTGGTGCGCATGCAGTCGGGTGAGTTGTCCAAGTATAGACACAGCCAGGCCCTCATTGGTATCCGTGCCTCGACTTTGGCTGGTCATAGTGGAGAGTAACATAGACTAGTTACTAGTCTATGTTACTAGTACCTTCATAGTGGGTAGTGTCATATAGTATATGCATAATTTGGCGATGAGCGCTCTCTATATGTACCACCTTTTTTCTTTAATTTCATCTTGTTAGTTTTGCTCCATGGCGCAATCCATCGATACTACTGTACAAATGTATACATTTTTTAAAAGGCTAGAGGGCGGGGCAGTCTAGCTTGGTCCTTTTCACGAGAGGCGAGGGCCTTTGTGATTTGACGGCTCATTACTGCTGGAAGGCGGGGCCTTGTGATTTGACTGCTCGTATAAATGTGCCGACGACCTGAGGAGGAGCAAAGAACCGTGCGGTATACTCAAGTTTTACACTGGAGTAGTACTACGACGGAGGAGCACGAAACATGGCAGCCCAGTGCCATATGGCGATAAAAAATGATCTAATTTGCTAGTCATCTCATTGTTAGCATTGTTCTATTCATGCCTCGCAGAGAACGTGACACGTGCGGCGAAACACCCAAAGCAAAAGAAGAAACACGGGAGCAAAAGAAGAAGGAAGATTATCACCCCAAATGATCTAATTCGCCGTGGAGTCGTAACTGCTTCTTCATCGCCTCCATGACCTCCATCTCCTTGCGCGTCTCCTCCGCCATCTTCTTCATTTGTCCATGACGCGGGATTTCTCGACGCGAGCCTTCATCATCTGTTCCACGGCCGCATTACGTACCTTGACAGCAGCCGGGTGCTCGATGCGGAGCTTCGCCAACTCCTCCTTCTGTTCCATGACGAGGGCCTGCAGCATCTTCATCGAGGAACTACTACTCTCATGCAGCTTCTTCCAGCCGGCGTTCTTCTCCTTCAGCAGGTCGAGCTCGTGGCAGAGCTTCGCCTTGTCCTCCTGAAGTTGCAGGATTTCGCCGGTCGCCTTCTTCTCCGAGGCAATGCTCTTCTTCAGCAGCATCACCAAGCCGGCGGTCAACTCCCCCTGCTTATTGAGCTCAGCGGGCATGTCGTCGAGGCTCTCCTTCAGCAGCTCCACCAAGCCGTGGATGAACTCCTTCTGCTTATTGAGGTGCTTATTGAGCTGATCGGGCATGCCGTCGAGGGATAACGACTCCAGCGCCGCCAGCTCGGCATGTTCGCCTCCGCGGCTAGGGCGCTCCTGGGAGCCATCGCCAGCCCGTGAGAGATCTTTCGAGGTCTCTGCGTGGCGGCGAGCCCTCTCTTTTTTCCGCAGCCTTGGTTGCCGCTCCCTTGTTACGAGTAGTTCTCGACCTAGAGCTCTGCGCACCGGACATGGCAAGGACGGACGAAGAAGAAGCACTTATGAGGAGGAAAGGTAGAGTAATTTTCGGTTAGGTAGTTCCCCTTTTTATAACCTAAGTACTAGCACTAGTACTAATACCTGCATAATGGGAACACGTTCAGGTTTGGTACGTACTAGTAGGTGTGAGCAGGCTTGCACTTAATTGTAGCACTAGTACTTTCGAATGTGATGGGAACAAGGTAAAGATAAATTGATGGGTTTTGGTTTCGAGGCCCGAAACGGCTCCCGATGAGTTTAGTGGAACATAAATTTCAAGTAGACTACACTGCTCAGATGCGTAAATATTATGTTACTGTCAAAAATTGGCACAAAATACGAAGGAGACCAATGGAAGTACTAGTACTAGCAACCCATGATTTAACTACTCGCATGCGCGTAGTGGAGTAGTAATGTCTTTCTTCCGCCCTCACGTCCACTCAATTTGCATGTGATGTATTAATTGACCATCAATGAAGTGAAGGACTTTACACGCGTCAAATTATCACATGGGGTGGATCTTGGTACAAAATTGTGTCCGCCCGTGTACCCGCGTGTGCGTGCGAGGGAATGAGTGTGTGTGTGGCGTGCGTGCACATCTTCGCTTCGTGCATGTACCGCCAGTGTGGCTCAGGGAGGACGAGTACATTCTTCTGGAACCAGCAGCACGTCACTATGATCAATCCACACAAGGATGTCGCGACAACGCCTCCACATGTGCCACGTGGCTTCATGAACTGTAAGAGAGATAGTGTGTAGCGTGCCATTGTGTTTTGCACATACTCGAAGTACTAGTAAGGTACACGTGATTTTGCAACCAAATTATGAATAAATACCACACTATAGCATGTAAGCTCTGAGTCATATATGCCTGATGTAGACCTTCGTTTAATTCTTATAGTTCATCTCATTCAAAATCAATTAGTTTTTATAAAAAACCTAGGGCCTCTTTGATTCGTAGGATTTCCAAAATGCGGGAATAGGAAAAACATGGGATTAGAGTGGAATGTCGTCTTGAATCCTACAGGATTGTACGAGTGTTTGATTGTGCATAGAAAAAATGCAGAATTCTTTCAAAGAGGTTTGAGTGGATGGGATGTTTCCTATGAAATCTAGTTCAAATGAATCATATGGAAAAATTCCTATGGTTTACAATCCTACGAATCAAACAACCAAGATAGGAAAAATTCCTAAGGATTAGAATCCTCCAAAATTCCTTTGAGAATCCTTTGAATCAAAGAAGCCCTTAATCTATTTTATGATTCATGGAATTGTGCGTTGTAAAGCATAAAGTAAAAACAAATAATGGCAATTCAACTAGAAAAAAGTTTGGGCAGTTATGATACGGAAGATTCTAGAACAAAGGAGAACCACTGTTGTTTTGAGATTTGTGCATTATGCTTAAGTTCAACCATGGAGTCTGCTAGATTGTACATGTGGCAAAATCCGGTGGGGGGCTAGAAGATGGTGCGAGGGGCCGAGTGGAGGGAGACTATGAAGGAGTGCACAACTGCGAGATCGATATTTAGAGAGAGGGGCGAGAACGTGCGCTGTTGCGCGCAGTGGCGGAGCCATGAAAAATGTCCCATGAGCTAGGGGGCCAAGCATTGCTAATCCTTTACGAGGAGGGCCAATTCATCAACTTAAACCATTTTTACCAGCAATTGTCTAATGATCACATTCATATTAGCCTCGATATATAGTGATGTTAGGGGGGCAGGGCCCTTGCTGCCCCCTGTCTTCGCCATTGTGCGCGCGTCTGAGAGATGAAGCGGAAGGCATGGATGATGAGAGGGGGGCATTGGATATATAATTAATGTGGGTGTATTAGCTATATATGTAATCCTATATAGAGAGGTATAGATTGATCGATGTGGACGTGGGAAAGAGGGTGAGACCTCACTAGATATATAGATTGATCGGTTTATGTGGAAAACTATGAAAGACCTAGCTATATACACACACATAGAGGAACATCGATCGTTGCGCATGCACGTGAGAGATAAAGAATGCCCGATATGATGGAGAGGGGGATGTGTGTGTGTGTGCCTTCATGGGAGACCGACCTGAAGAAAAAGATTGCATGTGTGCGATGGATAATGCCGACTGGTAGTGTGTGTGCATGCATGCACGAGAGAAAGTTAGTGGTACAATTATAAAGAGAAGACCAATGTGTGGGTGTAAAAGACTAGGTGAGGTCATAATCAATGTAAAGTTGAATTCAAATATTTGAATAAGAGATCATGATGTTTGAAACCCATGCATGCATGAATATAACGGAGATCTGCGCGGTGTGGTTTGGAAACGAGCATGTTGTAATGTATACACATTGAACAAGGTCAGACTGGTTTGAATTTGAGATACCGATGGCAGACATCATTTGGCCACATTGCATCCGTGCATGGACACACTATTCTAATTGGAGATGATGGGTGGCTTTCGCATCACATATCTATATCTATACCCCTATATATATATATATATTATATTATTATATTTTTTATATAGTGTGCAGATAACTTTAACTTTGAAAGATGGTCGTTGGATGAGGCCAATCCGATGGTGCAGAGCTGGCAAATTTGAGCACTACTGGCCGTTGGATATCATCTAGATTCCACCAGATTTTGCCACATGTACAATCTAGAAGACTCTATGGTTGAACTTAAGCATAATGCACAAACCTCAAAACACAAGCACTTCTTCTTTGTTCTAGAATCTTCCGTATCAGAATTGCCCAAATGTTTTTCTACATGATTTGTTTTTACTTTATGCCTTACAACGCACAATTCCATGAATCTTAAAATAGATTAGCTTTCTTATAAAAACTAGATGATTTTGAATGAAATGAACTATAAGAATTAAACGAACATCTACATCATGCATATATGACTCAAAGCTTACATGCTATAATGTGGTATTTATTCATAATTTGGTTGCCAAATCTCATGCGTGCAATGCACGTGTACCTTACTAGTCTAAATGGTGTCTGTGTGTGTGTTGTGCGTGTTAAACACATTGTACATAGTATATCATACTAGTCTAAATTGTCTTTTTTTGGGTACACGTTAAGCTTGTTCTCCCGAAATTTCAAGCCGCGCCTTGTTATGCCGAAATTTCAAGCTAGCGTCTCTGTCTATCGTGCTGCGAAACTCCCGCCTCTTCAACCCGCGCCTTGTTACCCCAAAATATTTAAGATAAATCTTTGTCTCGTTGTGCTCCGACAACTCCCTCCATCTCAACCCGCACCTTGCTATTCCAAAATTACAACGCGCGTGAAAACTCCCACCTCCTGTGAAATCCCGACACGTGAAATGCCCGTGATACCCTGAACCGAAAGAACCGCCTCAAATTGGTGGGGGTACTTTTGTAACTTACCCCACATTTCGGACAAGCGCGTCCCTAAGCCATGGTTCCCCACTCCCATCCCATCCGCCCACCCATTCGTACACCGAGGCCAGGAAAACCCGCGAAGCCCCTCACCCTCCTCCATCCGCCACCCAGCCGGAGCCTCTTCCCCGACGATGTCATCCACAGCAACACCTCGACGTCCCTCATCCGCCATACCGGATGAGGATCCGTCGTCGATCTGGTCGTCCCGCCGGTTCAGCCACCCCGTCCTCCACCTCCAAGGAGCTGCCCCGACGTTCCCCTCGTCTTTCGCGCCACCTCCATTCCCACACCACCGTCTTCACCTGCACCACCGGAAGAGCATCATCATCACCGTTTCCTCGGATGAAGCTGCGGCCTAATCGGCGCCACCAAAGAGGTTGTACACTAATCGCCGCATTTTCTTCTTGATTCGATCTCACGGTGCTGCCGGCGCTCGGTCATGAGCCGACACGGCGCGGCTCCATCCACGGCGGCATCACCGGCCACTTCCTCCACGGCGTCGCTCCCTCGACGGCGACGTCCACATCAGTAGGAGTCGCTGCTGCATTAGCTCTCGCTCGTGCTGCTGCTCTGCTCTTGCTCTCGGTCCCCTGCCTTGTCTGCTCTTGCTCTTGCTCGCGCTGCTGCTCTTGCTCTTGCTCTTGCTTGCGATGCTGCTCCGATTTAGCTACACTTCAGTCGACAGAATCGACTTTTGGTTCAGCCGATTTTCAGGGGGGGGGGCTCGCCGGAGTTAAGGAAGAACCAGCTGCAGCGGGGAGGGGGCCTCGCCGGAGAGGTACCCCACTATCTATCTTAGGGTTCAGGGTGGGGGCGGTAGTCGCTGGGTGGTGGGGCGGTGGCTTGGGGATCGCCGGAGAAAAAGCTCGGCATGGGGGGGCCTAGAGGGATGGCCAGGGCGGCGGCGGACCGGCGGTGGGGAGTGTTTTCGGGGCGGGCGGGGCGGTGCACCGCTGGCCGCGGGCGGCGGGGGGCGGCTGTTTGGCCGGTGGTGGCTGGCGGCTCAGGGGGGTGGAGGTTGAAGATGAACTGCAGGCCCTTGATTTCGTATCCAACGGCTGCAAAATCGACTGACGAGAGATGAAAAAGTCAGTCGACTGACGTGTAGCCTCACCTCTAGTCCATTCAGTTTCGACAGCAAAATTCAGTTTCGACAGTTAAGTTCAGTTTCGACGGTTAAATTCAGTTTCGACAGTTAAGTTCAAAGATGAGTGGCTTTGTGGTTATGTATTTTACGTCATCTATTGGAGATGCTATTAGAATTCCACTCAGGTTAACATTGTCTCTCTTGTCCTGCTTCAGCCTCGGCATCGTACAACTCACCGGAGCTGCTCCAACGACGAAACCCTCCATCACAGCGGAGCAGTACCTCGGGCTCCATCTCCAGACGCCTAAGATCTTCTTCCCCTCCTCCGACAGCCACGTCAGCCGGAGCATCCTCACCGGCCAACCCAATCACGCTGAGATCGACATGGCTTCGCCAAAGAGGTTGTACACTTGTTGCATATCTTTTTTACTCTACATGTTATATATATTGTCCACTGAGCACACGGAGTAACGGGAAATACGATTATTTTATCCTACTATATGACAAGCAGTGAGGTACCGGGCAACTTAGCTATCCGTGATGGACTCTCTTGAACGCCATCATTATTTATCTCTGCGCGTTTGAGCTGTGCATTTGTCGATGGCCCTGGGAGTTGAGCTAGTAGGGCAGTGGCTGCTACCTCTTGAGCTTGCGTCGGGTTTTTCCCTTGAAGAGGAAAGGATGATGCAGCACAGTAGTGTAAGTACTTCCCTCAGTTTTGAGAACCAAGGTATCAATCCAGTAGGAGACCACACGCAAGTCGCCTCGTACCTACACAAACAAATAAGAACCTTGCAATCAATGCGATAAAGGGGTTGTCAATCCCTTCATGGCCACTTGCAAGAGTGAGATCTGATAGAGATAATATAAATATTTTTGGTATTTTTATGATATAGATTGAAAGTAAAGATTGCAAAATAAAAGTAGATGGAAACTTATATGATGGAAGATAGACCCGGGGGCCATAGGTTTCACTAGTGGCTTCTCTCAAGATAGCATAATTTATGGTGGGTAAACGAATTACTGTCGAGCAATTGATAGAATAGTGAATAATTATGAGAATATCTAGGCATGATCATGTATATAGGCATCACGTCCGCGACAAGTAGACCGACTCCTGCCAGAATCTACTACTATTACTCCACACATCGACCACTATCCATCATGCATCTAGAGTATTAAGTTCATAAGAACGGAGTAACGCATTAAGCAAGATGACATGATGTAGAGGGATAAACTCAAGCAATATGATATAAACCCCATCTTTTTATCCTCGATGGCAACAATACAATACGTGCCTTGCTGCCCCTACTGTCACTGGGAAAGGACACCGCAAGATTGAACCCAAAGCTAAGCACTTCTCCCGTTGCAAGAAAGATCAATCTAGTAGGCCAACCCAAACTGATAATTCGAAGAGACTTGCAAAGATAACACATCATACATAAAAATATTCAGAGGAGAATCAAATATTGTTCATAGATAAACTTGATCATAAACCCACAATTCATCGAATCTCGACAAACACGTCGCAAAAGAAGATTACATCGAATAGATCTCCAAGAGAAACAAGGAGAAGTTTGTATTGAGATCCAGAGAGAGAACAAGCCATCTAGCTAATAACTATGGACCCGAAGGTCTAAGGTAAACTACTAACACATCATCGGAGAGGCTATGGTATTGATGTAGAAGCCCTCCATGATCGATGCCCCCTCCGGCGGAGCGCCGGAAAAGGCCCCAAGATGGGATCTCACGGGTACAGAGAGTTGCGGCTGTGGAAATAGGGTTTCGTGGTGCTCCTGGATGTTTTCAGGGTATATGAGTATATATAGGCAAAGGAAGTCAGTCAGGGGAGCCACGAGGGGCCCACGGGGGTGGGGGCGCGCCTAGGGGGGTAGGGCGCGCCTCCCTGCCTCGTGGCCTCCTTGTTTCTTTCTTGACGTCCACTCCAAGTCCTCTGGATCACGTTTGTTCCAAAAATCACTCTCCCGAAGGTTTCATTCCGTTTGGACTCCGTTTGATATTCCTTTTCTGCGAAACACTGAAATAGGCAAAAAACAGCAATTTGGGCTGGGCCTCCGGTTAATAGGTTAGTCCCAAAAATAATATAAAAGTGTATAATAAAGCCCATTAAACATCCAAAACAGATAATATAATAGCATGGAACAATAAAAAATTATAGATACGCTGGAGACGTATCAGTGGCCTGGTTCCAAAGTAATAGAAGTAGCACACAAACATTTTTTTAGTGTAGGCTTTTCCTTGCTCAAGCCTGCCTACTAGAATCGCCAGTGCTCGAAAGGAAAAGTGAATGAAAAACATAGGAATTGGAAAGTTTCGTATGGTACTACTTTTCATGAATTTGGTGCAAAGGAATGGAGCAAAGGAAAACTGTAGGATTTATTCCTTTAGTGTCTCCTTGAAAGAAAAACCGTAGGAATTTTAATTTCCACTTGTCCTCCTTTTCAAATTCCTATTCATGAAGCACAATACTAAGAGATAGTAGCATAATAGCATTATAACCGTACATTTTCTTGTGGTTTGACTTAATCTCACCATGCTTCTTTGCATTCCTATGATCTTCCAATTCTTGTGAACCAAACACCCAGATTGGCAGAAATCCTGTGTTTTTAAATTCTCTGTTTTGCACGTGCATTCCTATCCTATTCCTGTCTATTTCCTATCCCGGAATCCTGTGGCAGAAATCCTGTGTTTTTAATTCTTCTTATTGTGGCATGAATATTCAGATCCATAATATTCAAGATAAAAGTTTAATGTTGACATAAAAATAATAATACTTCAAGCATACTAACTAAGCAATTATGTCTTATCAAAATAACATGGCCAAAGAAAGTTCATCCCTACAAAATCATAAAGTTTGGTTATGCTCCATTTCGTCACACAAAATGCTATCCTCATGCACAACCCCGATGACAAGCCAAGCAATTGTTTCACACTTTAGTAATCTCAAACTTTTTCAACCTTCACGCAATACATGAGCGTGAGCCATGGATATAGCACTATGGGTGGAATAGAATATAATGATGGGGGTTATGTGGAGAAGACAAAAAAAGTAGAAAGTCTCACATCAATGCGGCTAATCAACGGGCTATGGAGATGCCCATCAATTGATGTTAATATGAGGAGTAGGGATTGCCATGCAACGGATGCACTAGAGCTATAAATGTATGAAAGCTCAATAAAATAAACTAAGTGGGTGTGCATCCAACTTGCTTGCTCACGAAGACCTAGGGCATTTGAGGAAGCCCATTGTTGGAATATACAAGCCAAGTTCTATAATGAAAAATTCCCACTAGCATATGAAAGTGACAAAACAAGAGACTCTCTATCATAAAGATCATGGTGCTACTTTGAAGCACAAGTGTGGAAAAGGATAGTAACATTGCCCCTTTTATTCTTCTTTTTTTCTATTTTCTTTTGGGCCTTCCTTTTTTTGGCCTTTCTTTTTTTTGGGGGGACAATGCTCTAATAATGATGATCATCACACTTCTATTTATTTACAACTCAAAGATTACAACTCGATACTAGAACAAAATATGACTCTATATAAATGCCTCCGGCGGTGTACCGGGATGTGCGATGAATCAAGAGTGACATGTATGAAAGAATTATGAATGGTGGCTTTTCCACAAATACTATGTCAACTACATGATCATGCATAGAAATATGACAATAATTAAACGTGTCATAATAAACGAAACGGTGGTAAGTTGCATGGCAATATATCTCGGAATGGCTATGGAAATGCCATGATAGGTAGGTATGGTGGCTGTTTTGAGGGAGATATAAGGAGGTTTATGTGTGATAGAGCATATCGTATCACGGGGTTTGGATGCACTGGCGAAGTTTGCACCAACTCTCAAGGTGAGAAAGGGAAATGCACGGTACCGAAGAGGCTAGCAATGATGGAAGGGTGAGGGTGCGTATAATCCATGGACTCAACATTAGTCATAAAGAACTCACATACTTATTGAAAAAATCTACAAGTCATCAAAAACCAAGTATTACGCGCATGCTCCTAGGGGGATAGATTGGTAGGAAAAAACCAGCTCATCCCCGACCGCCACTCATAAGGAAGACAATCAAATAACATCTCATGCTTCAAATTTGTTCCACAACGGTTACCATACGTGCATGCTACGGGACTTGCAAACTTTAACACAAGTATTTCTCAATTTCATAATCACTCAACTAGCGCAACTTTAATATCACCATCTTCATATCTCAAAACAATCATCAAGTATCAAACTTCTCATAGTATTCAATGCACTTTATATGGAAGTTTTTATTATACCCATCTTGGATGTCTATCATATTAGGACTAATTTCATAATTAAAGCAAATTACCATGCTGCTTAAGACTCTCAAAATAATATAAGTGAAGCACGAGAGATCAATAATTTCTATAAAATAAAACCACCACCATGCTCTAAAAAGATATAAGTGAAGCACTAGAGCAAATCTTAACTAGCTCAAAAGATATAAGTGAAGCACATAGAGTATTCTAATAAATTCCGATTCATGTGTGTCTCTCAAGAAAGTGTATTCAGCAAGGATGATTGTGGTAAACTAAAAAGCAAAGACTCAAATCATACAAGACGCTCCAAGCAAAACACATATCATGTGGTGAATAAAAATATAGCCTCAAGTAAAGTTACCGATAGATGAAGACGAAAGAGGGGATGCCTTCCAGGGCATCCCCAAGCTTAGGCTTTTGGTGTCCTTTGAATTTTACCTTGGGGTGCCTTGGGCATCCCCAAGCTTAGGCTCTTGCCACTCCTTATTCCGTAATCCATCAAATCTTTACCCAAAACTTGAAAACTTCACAACACAAAACTCAAACAGAAAACCTCATAAGCTCCGTTAGTGAAATAAAACAAACCACCACTTTAAGGTACTGAATTGAACTCATTATTTATTTATATTGGCGTTAAACTTGCTGTATTTCAACTTTTATATGATTCATACCCTCCGATACTACTCATAGGTTCATCAAAATAAGCAAACAACACACGAAAAACAGAATCTGTCAAAAACAGAACAGTCTGTAGTAATCTGTATCTAACGCAAACTTATGTAACTCCAAAAATTCTGAAATAAATTGGTGGACGTGAGGAATTTGTCTAGTAATCAGGTCCAAAAAGAATCAACTAAAAATCACTCTCTTATAAAAAAATAGAAGCTATTCTCGTGAGCGCAAAAGTTTCTATTTTTTACAGCATCATCATATAAACTTTACCCATGTCTTGCCAACGGTTCTACTTGGCACAAACACTAATTAAAACATAAAAAAACATCTAATCAGAGGCTAATAAATTATTTATTACTAAACAGGGGCAAAAATCAAGAAACAAAAATAAATTTGGTTTGCCTCCCAACAAGCGATATCGTTTAACGCCCCTAGCTAGGCATAAAAACGAGGATAGATCTATGTATTGCCATCTTTGGTATGCAATCCATAAGTGGCTCTCATAATAGATTCATAAGGAAATTTAATTTTATTTCTAGCAAAGTGTTCCATGCCCTTCCTTAATGGAAATTGGAATCTAATATTCCCTTCCTTCATATCAATAATTGCACCAATCGTTCTAAGGAAAGGCCTACCAAGAATAATAGGACAAGAAGGATTGCAATCTATATCTAGAACGATAAAATCCACGGGAACATAATTTCTATTTGCAACAATAAGAACATCATTAATTCTTCCCATAGGTTCCTTAATGGTGGAATCCGCAAGATGCAAATTTAAGAAACAATCATCAAATTCATGGAAAACTAGAATATCACACAATGTTTTTGGAATCGTGGAAACACTAGCACCCAAATCACACAAAGCATTGCATTCATAATCTATAATCTTAATTTTAATAGTAGGTTCCCACTCATCATAAAGTTTTCTAGGGATAGAAACTTCTAGTTCAAGTTTTTCTTCATAAGATTGCATCAAAGCATCAACGATATGTTTAGTGAAGGCTTTATTTTGTTCATAAGCATGAGGAGAATTTAACACGGATTGCAACAAGGAAATACAATCTATCAAAGAGCAATTATCATAACTGAATTCCTTGAAATCCGAAATAGTAAGTTCATCGCTATGTAAAGTTTTGACCTCCTCAATCTTACTTTTAGTAATTTTTGCATCAAGATCTAAAGACTCCGAATTATTGGGACGCCTTTTTACTAAGGTTGATTCATATTCAGTCCCATCATTATCAAGATTCATATTAGAAAACAAATATTTGATAGGAGACACATCAATCACTTTTAGATCTTCATCATTATTATTATGGAAACTAGAAGAACACGCTTTCATAAAGCAATCTTTTTTAGCACGCATCCTAGCGGTTCTTTCTTTGCACTCATCAATGGAAACTCTCATGGCTTTGAGAGACTCATTGATATCATGCTTTGGTGGAATAGATCTAAGTTTCGAAGAATCAACATCAAGAGAAATTCTATCCACGTTCCTAGCCAATTCATCAACCTTAAGCAATTTTTCTTCAAGCAAAGCATTGAAATTCTTTTGAGACATCACAAATTCTTTAACACTAGTCTCAAATTCAGAGGGCATCTTATTAAAATTTCCATAATAAGGTGTTGTAGGAATTACCATAATTATTAGAGGAATTACTAGGGAACGGCCTAGGATTAAAGTTTCCTCTATATGCGTTAATTACCAAAATTGTTCCTACCAACAAAATTCACGTCCATAGATTCATTATTATTCTCAATCAAAGTAGACAAGGCATATCATTGGGATCAGAAGAAACACTTTTATTAGCAAACAATTTCATATGTTCATCCATCTTTCCACTCAAAACATTAATTTCTTCAATCGCGTGAACCTTTTTACTAGTAGATCCTTTGGTGTGCCATTGAGAATAATTAACCATAATATTATCTAGGAGTTTAGTAGCTTCTCCTAAAGTGATCTCCATAAAAGTGCCTCCCGCGGCCGAATCTAAAAGATTTCTAGAAGCAAAATTCAAACCGGCATAAAATTTTTGTATAATCATCCATAAATTCAAACCATGAGTAGGGCAATTACGTATCATTAATTTCATCCTCTCCCAAGCTTGTGCAACATGTTCATGACCAAGTCGCTTAAAATTCATAATATCGTTTCTAAGAGCGATGATTTTAGCGGGAGGAAAATACTTAGAGATAAAAGAATCTTTGCACTTATTCCAAGAATCAATATTGTTTTTAGGCAAGGACGAAAACCAAGTTTTAGCACAATCTCTAAGTGAAAACAGAAATAGCTTCAATTTAACAATATCATTATCCACATCTTTCTTGTTTTGCATATCACACAAATCAATGAAGTTGTTTAGATGGGTAGCGGCATCTTCACTAGGAAGGCCGGAGAATTGATCTTTCATGACAAGATTCAGCAAAGCAGCAATAATATCACAAGATTCAGCATCGGTAATAGGAGCAATCGGAGTGCTAAGAAAATCATTGTTATTGGTATTGGAAAAGTCACACAATTTAGTATTGTCTTGAGCCATTGTGACAAGCAAGCAATCCAACACACAAGCAAACAAGAGGCAAGTGAAAAAGAGGTGAACGAAAAAGAGGGCGAATAAAACGGCAAGGGTGAAGTGGGGGAGAGGAAAACGAGAGGCAAATGGCAAATAATGTAATGTGAGGGATAAGAGTTTGTGATGGGTACTTGGTATTGGCTTGATGTAGATCTCCCCGGCAACAGCGCCAGAAATTCTTCTTGCTACCTCTTGAGCTTGCGTCGGTTTTTCCCTTGAAGAGGAAAGGTGATGCAGCACAGTAGCGTAAGTATTTCCCTCAGTTTTGAGAACCAAGGTATCAATCCAGTAGGAGACCACACGCAAGTCGCCTCGTACCTACACAAACAAATAAGAACCTTGCAACCAACGCGATAAAGGGGTTGTCAATCCCTTCACGGCCACTTGCAAGAGTGAGATCTGAAAGAGATAATATAAATATTTTTGGTATTTTTATGATATAGATTGAAAGTAAATATTGCAAAATAAAAGTAGATTGGAAACTTATATGATGGAAGATAGACCCGGGGGCCATAGGTTTCACTAGTGGCTTCTCTCAAGATAGCATAATTTACAGTGGGTGAATGAATTACTGTCAAGCAATTGATAGAATAGCGAATAATTATGAGAATATATAGGCATGATCATGTATATAGGCATCACGTCCGCGACAAGTAGACCGACTCCTGCCTGCATCTACTACTATTACTCCACACATCGACCGCTATCCAGCATGCATCTAGAGTATTAAGTTCATAAGAACGGAGTAACGCATTAAGCAAGATGACATGATGTAGAGGGATAAACTCAAGCAATATGATATAAACCCCATATTTTTATCCTCGATGGCAACAATACAATACGTGCCTTGCTGCCCCTACTGTCACTGGGAAAGGACACTGCAAGATTGAACCCAAAGCTAAGCACTTCTCCCGTTGCAAGAAAGATCAATCTAGTAGGCCAAACCAAACTGATAATTCGAAGAGACTTGCAAATATAACACATCATACATAAAAGAATTCATAGGAGAATTAAATATTGTTCATAGATAAACTTGATCATAAACCCACAATTCATCAGATCTCGACAAACACACCGCAAAAGAAGATTACATCGGATAGATCTCTAAGAGAAACATGGAGAACTTTGTGTTGAGATCGAAAGAGAGAGAAGAAGCCATCTAGCTAATAACTATGGACTCGAAGGTCTGAGTTAAACTACTCACACATCATCGGAGAGGCTATGGTGTTGATGTAGAAGCCCTCCGTGATCGATGCCCCCTCCGGCGGAGCGCCAGAAAAGGCCCCAAGATGGGATCTCACGGGTACAGAGAGTTGCGGCTGTGGAAATAGGGTTTCGTGGTGCTCTTGGATCTTTTCAGGGTATATGAGTATATATAGGCGAAGGAAGTCGGTCAGGGGAGCCACGAGGGGCCCACGAGGGTGGGGGCGCGCCCAGGGGGGTAGGGCGCGCCTCCCTGCCTCGTGGCCTCCTTGTTTCTTTCTTGACGTCCACTCCAAGTCCTCTGGATCACGTTTGTTCCAAAAATCACTCTCCCGAAGTTTTCATTCCGTTTGGACTCCGTTTGATATTCCTTTTCTGCGAAACACTGAAATAGGCAAAAAAACAGCAATTTGGGCTGGGCCTCCGGTTAATAGGTTAGTCCCAAAAATAATATAAAAGTGTATAATAAAGCCCATTAAACATCCAAAACAGATAATATAATAGCATGGAACAATCAAAAATTATAGATACGTTGGAGACGTATCAGTGGCCTGGTTCCAAAGTAATAGAAGTAGCACAAAAACATTTTTTTAGTGTAGGCTTTTCCTTGCTCAAGCCTGCCTACTAGAATCGCCAGTGCTCGAAAGGAAAAGTGAATGAAAAACATAGGAATTGGAAAGTTTCGTATGGTACTACTTTTCATGAATTTGGTGCAAAGGAATGGAGCAAAGGAAAACTGTAGGATTTATTCCTTTAGTGTCTCCTTGAAAGAAAAACCGTAGGAATTTTAATTTCCACTTGTCCTCCTTTTCAAATTCCTATTCATGAAGCACAAGACTAAGAGATAGTAGCATAATAGCATTATAACCGTACATTTTCTTGTGGTTTGACTTAATCTCACCATGCTTCTTTGCATTCCTGTGATCTTCCAATTCTTGTGAACCAAACACCCAGATTGGCAGAAATCCTGTGTTTTTAAATTCTCTGTTTTGCACGTGCATTCCTATCCTATTCCTGTCTATTTCCTATCCCTGCATTGTTAGAATCCTCAAATTCAAACAAGCCCTTACACAATTACTTCTGTTACAGATATGTGTCAAAGAAAACCTTGTGTGGTTTGTCCTGCTCCTGCGGTGCTGTGTTCCACCCCAGCTCAGCTGCTCCAACAACGGAAGGGTTCACCACAGCAGGGATCCGCTCTCCAGACTGTCTTTCACCACCTCAGATCTTCTTCCCCGCCGCCAGCAGCCACGACAAGTGCATTACCATCATCAACTAAGCAGATGACCTTGAGGACTACACGGGACGGCAAGAGAGGTCGCACTCTTCCGTGTCTGCTTACGTTATACATCGCTTAATATGATGACATGCTACTTTATCGTCGTGTTCACCTATTAGACTCCGAGTCAGGTCCAAACTTATGCTGAAACTTGAGTTTTTAAATGGTTGTGGGGTACATATTGGGGCAGCAATCAATACTATCTGTCTACTATCTGGTTAATCTCGGGTGTCTACTATGAGTTTCATGTTGGGTGCAAACAAACATTAAAGGAGCCATTATCTGTATTTTTTAACTAAAGCTATTATCTGCCTGCTAACATTGGTTTTGGGTCTATCCACAGTTTGCTACCATCACTCTGGATTTGTGCATGCACTCCTTACATAATCTCACTATGTTATATTCCTATGCATGTCAGTTATTGTACACAATGGAACTGAACATGTAGAGCAAAAGAGACGAGCCTTGCGTGGCAATAAAATTTCATGCAGACGTCGCTCCATGGTGGGCGCAGAGGCAGCCCCCCTCCACCCATTTCGGATCGTAATCAAGAGGAAGATAACTGTTTTCAGGGGGATTCAGAAGCAGAAGACCACTCCTATTTACCCCATGAGGTCTTCGCTCTAACTTGGCATGTTGATGTTGGTAATATCATGCATATGGTGCCTTGCATTGCTTACTGTATACATCAAAGATGTCATCTGCTTAGTTTAGACATGCTTTGTGTCAATGTCATCTGTTTAGTTTCTTTATCGTATATGTGAATCATGCAATGCCATTTTGTTTAGCCAGGCATCATATATGTGAATTTTGCAATGTCACCCTGGTTAGCCAGCCATCTTATATGTGAATTATATCATGACATCATTTTTTATTACATGTTAAATTGTCAACAATTTTAGTACATTCAATTACTCTTCCTGTGCATCAACAATTTGGTACGGTCATGGAAAAATCTGGAGTGGAAACAAGGTCTTCAGAGCAGACAATGATATCTGACGAAGCGCATGTCTTGTTGGTTACAGATAGCTCCTCAGAGGAGGATTCAGAGACAGATGACCAGTCCTATTCCCCCCCCCCCCCGAGGTGCATGCTCTAACTTGGCAGGGTTATGTTGCTCATATCGTGGGTATGGTATCTTGCATTGCTATGTCATTTGCTTAGTTTAGACATGCTTTGTGTGAATGCCACCTGTTTAGTGTCTAATTACCATATATGTGAATTATGCAATGTCATCTTGTTGCAAGACATTATATATGTGAATTATGCAATGCTATCTTGTTGCAAGGCATTATATATGTGAATTATGCAATGCCATGCTGTTTAGCCAAGCGTCATATATGTGAATTATATCATGTCGTCCTTTTTTTTGTATTTCTCATTGCTTTTGTCGACAATGTTTGTATATCCAACTGCTTTTCCTGTGCATTAGCCATTTGAATTGGTGATGGAGAAATCTGGAGTGAAAACAAGGTCTTCAGAGCAGACAATGCTACCTGCTGAAGCAGATATCTTGCTGGTTACAGATAGCTCTTCAGAGGAGGATTCAGAGGCAGATGACCAGTCCTATTATCCCCCTGAAGTGTATGCTCAAACTTGGCAGGGTTATATTACTCATATCATGCATATGTTGTATTGCAATGCTTAGTTTTTACATCATATACACGATATTGAATGCCATCTCCTTAGTTGACACATCATATATGTGATTGCCCTCTGCTCACTTCCTTAGTATATAAATCATATATTTGAATTATATCATGACATGATGTTTACATAGACAGCATGTATCTGAATTATGGCATGCCAACCCATTTTCTAAAGACATAATATAGTTATATCATCTCATCCTGTTTACATAGTCATCATATTTTGAATTATGTCATTCTATCCGTGAATTATATCATGCCATCATGTTTCCATCGACGGCATGTTTGTGATTTATGGCATGCCAACCACTTTAATAGACACATCGTATAGTTATATCATGTCATCCTATTTACATGGTCATCATATTTTGAAGTATGGCATTATATCTTGTTTAGTTAGCCATCATACATGTGAAATTGTTTCATGCTATCCTGTTTAATTAGCCATCATATATGTGAAATTATGTCCTGCTATTCTGTTTGGTTAGACAACATAAATGTGAATTATTTCATGCCCTGTTTTCTTCCCTACTATCCATTGTACCTGTCTATCTTACAATGTCTGTACATTCAATTACTTTTCTTGTTTATCATCCATTTCAATTGGAGGGGTGATGGCAATATCTGTGGGAGTAAAAACACGGTCTTTAGAAAAGATCGTGCTACCTGTCGGTGGAGATAGAACCACGGTTGTACTTGCCCAAGAACCATCCCCGCCACACATAACTCAGACTCACGCAGATTGTATCCCTACCCAGTTGGACAGAGAACCAGCTACACCCCTTCTAACCCCAACCCCAGCAGATAGTAACCCGGTTCCCGTTGACACAGCACTGTCTCCACCACAAAGCACCCAAACACGAGCAGTTAGTAAGGCAACTACAGTGCCCAAAGCACGAGGACCACCACTCTGAACTCCAAGTCAACGCTTAAAGCAGAAGAATTGTTCTCAGGTCAGGTTCCATAGCTATGGTTCATACTACTTTGCTCTTGCATCACTCTATTTACTCATACCAACTAATTTCAAATTTGAAGGATGCAATTGAAACTCCAATGGCGCAACAGGTATGTTTTAAACTTGTTTCTTTAACGTGTTTGCTGTTGTAACTTGCTCTATGTTGATTTCAGTTTCAATTGAATAAACAGTTATGTTCTCATGCCATGCACATTACAAGTGTTGTTATTACTGTGTAGTTTCCCACACTTATATTTTGTCTATGCTGCTTTGTCTCAAATAGATATGATTCGAACTGTATCTATATTGATTTGGCAACATAAACTAGAATGATATAGACCATACAGTGACCATACTACATAGATATATGTTTGTTTCATGTTGTTATCCTGTCCACCTTACTACTGAACTGGTTTACCAAAATGAGTTTCATATACTACATTATAAACCTGTGATGTGTTTGTTTGTTTCTCTTTTAGAACGCGGATAAAATATTGGAGAAGAGTACCCCGTTATGCAATGGTAAAGGAAGTAATGCAGATAAGGTTCAAGATAGTGAGACATCCCTGTTGGTCTCCAAGAAAGCTGATAAAAACTATATTGAAGACACTGAGACAACCCCAAAGTCCTGTCTTGATGTAGTGTTAGAGTTACTGGCTACTACTGCTGGCACCAGCTCTTCGAACTCGCTGCCTGAATCAGTTCGGCTTCTTGAGTCTCAACTTCAAGTCGAAAGACATCGATCAGATGTTATGCGACAGGAAGCCGAATGACTGAGGAAGTCCCTGGAGAATTCAGATGCATACTTTCTGGTGCAACAGCAAGTGCTGGAGGATTTAAGCGCCAAACAAGAGAAAGTTAATAAGCTTGCTAAGCATCTTGCCAGCATTATGGGTACCCAGGATATTGTTTCTTGAGCTCTTCTGAAGTGGTTTCAGTTCTGGACTTTTTTTGTTGCGACGTTTATATGATGCTTTGTTCCCTATATTTGCACTGGTGGCGAACTTTGATGTCCAGTGGATGTAATATGTGTAATAGCCGTGATAGCCTAGCGTAAGTTGCTTGCTTATTTATTTCTTTATTGTCTTGTTTATTTGTTTTCTTGTAGTCAGTGCAGTTCTTTTTCCGCGGTTTGCTAGTGGCCGCAATAACCTACTTTTTAAAACTAGGCCACAATAACCATGGGCTACATATTTACTGTAGTTAACATGGGCCTCCTACGGGCCGTAGAAAAAATGCGCCTTCTAAGGGCCGTAGAAAAAATGCGCCTTCTAAGGGCCATAGAAACAATGGGCCTTCTGCGGCGTAGAAACAATGGGCCTTCTACGGGCCATAGACACAATGGGCATGGGCCTTCTACGGGTCGTATCATCAATGGGCCTTCTACGGGCCGTACGATCGGTTGGCCAAACATGGGCCAATAATAGACCACATTATGGTCGTAAATGGGCTAGAGTTGAAATCGTCCGTTCATGGGCCGACCATAACGGGCCGTCGTTAATCGACCGTATTTGATGATGCTATGAAAACGGCCCAACGTATTAATGGCCCATAAACGGGCCGACTGTAACCACGGGCTGAATTTGGCCAAGCAGAAAATGACAGTAATGGGCCGTAAGTAAACGAATGCTGGAAATGAGCCCAAGAATAAATGGGCCCTGAGAAGGCCGAAAGGTAACATGGGCTGGAAACGGCCCAACGGAATAATGGGCCGTTAATGGGTATAAAGTGATACAATGTTCATTACGGGCCAGTTTCACCACATGCCGTTAATGGGTATAAAGTGATACACTGTTCATTACGGGCCAGTTTTACCACGGGCCGTTAATGGGCCGAAAGTTACTAAGGGCCTCATATGGGTTGAAAGACGTCATGGGCCATACATGGGCCGGAAGTTAAAACGGGCTGGAATTATATTGGACGGCCCAGATGATGCTACTGGGCCTAATTCGGATAGGCCGTAAACGGGCCCTGGGTTAGCGGGCTGTAAATGGGCTATATGCGAACATGCTATAAACAGGCTTGCCGTGGGCCGGCCCGACACCTTTTGACCAAGTCAAACGGGACAGCCTTTTCACAGGAATGGGCCTCTGTTGGGCCGTGCCACGTGTCGACGTTTCATAGGCGCTTTGGGTCCAATGAGTGGATGACATCTGTCCCAACGGTGAGCCGACACGTGTTTCCTCCAGCCAATGATGATTTTACACGTGGAAAATCCCCATTGGTCGGGGCTGTTAACGGGTTATCGGATCCAAAACCGGACCCGATAGCTTAACGGCGTTCCGTTACGGTGGATGTCACGTGTCGGTCACCCTTGACGAAAGCACTTCTGTGACGCGCGATTTATCGTCATGGAAGTGGACACTTCCGTGATGATAAATTTGGTAATGTCATGAAACACTTCTACGACAGCACAGGTATGACTATCTTGATTCTGTCATAAAATCGTCATGGATGTACATGCATGACAAAAAACGTGACCTACTGTGACAAACACGTATCATCACAGAAGTGTATTTTTTTTGTAGTGTGATGTGATCCCGTTACTCAAATGACAACTCATGTCTATGACTAGGAAACTTAACCATCTTTGATTCAACGAGCTAGTCAAGTAAAGGCATACTAGTGACACTTTGTTTTGTCTATGTATCCACACATGTATCAAGTTTCCGGTTAATACAATTCTAGCATGAATAATAAACATTTATCATGATATAAGGAAATATAAATAGCAACTTTATTATTGCCTCTAGGACATATTTCCTTCAAGGTGATGACAGGAGCTCAGGACGCGGTCTCGGCTCTCACTACCCAGTTATCAGCCATGTCTGATATCCTGAAATCCTTTGGATCACAAGGGGCAACTACTTCCACTCCACCAGTGCAAACTGCAGTACCAGAAACAGAGCAAGCCCTCAAGACTACAGCAGCAACGGATAGGTCTCATCCTCCGGTTCGACCACTTACAGAGGAACTTAGGAAGAGAATGCAGACAGAACAGGAGAAAACCAGAGTGTTAGGAACACAAGTGCCACACAATTTACCACCAATCAACACCAGTAGGCGCCAAGCACCTCCAGGTTTTCGTCAGGCATCATACCAGGACATCACCTCGGGTGGGTAATGCCACCCCAATGGCACCTATCAGAACACCACACACCCCAGCATTCCACAACTTTCAACCACCTGCAGTTAGAACTCAATGGGAAGACTATTACAGAGGATATGAAGAGGAAATGAGAATCCAGTTTCTCAAATCCATCACAAAAGGGCCTCGGATGGACTTTCCCAAGTTTGATGGTGAAAACCCATGAGGATGGATCAGACAGTGTGAAAAATTCTTCCAAATGGCAGGTGCACCATTAGAATACAGAGTAAATCTTGCACAATTGTATGTCACTGGACCAGCTGATGTGTGGCTTCGCAGATCAGGACTACTCAAGAAGAAACTCACTTGGTCACAATTCAGTGAAGAATTACTGCATAGATTCTCTCCTTCCAGTTCTTATGACTTGACCGAGCGCTTCCATTCTCTCAAACAACACCAGTTATCTGTAACAGAGTACACTCAGCAATTTGAGGAACAAGATGACAATGAGCAACCTTAGACAGATGAGCAATGCATGACAATCTCAGCTCAGGCTATGCAATCTGACAATGTGAATAATATCTCTATCCTTTGTGGTCTCGTTCCTTTGTCCCCACCACCACTTTTACTGTTGGCAGCACAAAGTTTCAGCAACAATTCAGAGTACTAGACCTTCCAGGGCATGATATTGTACTAGGAAGTGACTGGATGGCTAAACACAGCCCAGTTGCATTCCACTACAATCCTAGAGAAATCACTGTTATGAAGAACAAAGGAACTCCTGTTACTATACTAGCATGTGACACTTTATCATCTGCCACAGACATTGATGCATCTGAAATTGACAAGTTACTGTCCAAGGAAGCTCCTGGTTATATACTGCAGCTTATCAGAGATACAACACTCAAAGTCCCTGAAAAACAATTTGTGCCACCTGAAGTGGAAGAAGTTCTACAACAATTTCCTGCTGTCTAGAGTGCATGGATACGGATATGTGTATTAGTATCGGGTCGATACGGATACGTAAATTCACCATTTTGGATAAGCGCCAATACCGGGATATGTTTTACTATTTTTAATCTCACCAAAATAATGTGCTGGTAGGTTGAAATCCATAGGACAGGATCAGAGGAGCAATACTGTAAGATGGCTCCACAATGGTGCCCTTAGGTCGATAGGTTGAGCAGGAGGAGAGGATCCGAGGAGATGAGATCATGAGAGGAGAACAGAGAAGAGGAAGTGAGATTACCTACGGCTGGCGGTTGAACGGCTCGGTACAAATACCTCGGGAGGTTGTGCCGACCTCATCCGTTGAGCTGCCATCGGGGATCAAGCTCGATGACCTAGCTGGGCTGCCGCGTGAAAGGATGGAGCATAGTTTACCTCTTAACAGGGCTGGGCCGTATCCAAACGCACCTGCCGAGTATCCATGAAGCGTCGACATTGTTTTAAATCGTTTATTCCCTGATACTCAGGGGGTACGTATCCCACCTAACACTAGACCATACAGAGTATCTCACATGCAAAGAAATGAATTGGAGAGACAAGTAGACAAGATGCTCAGAGACAAGATCATAACAGCAAGTGAAAGTCCTAACTCCTCTCCTGCAATCCTAGTCATGAAGAAAGATGGAACCTGGAGATTATGTATTGACCACAGGAAACTCAATGCTGCCACTATCAAAAAAGAATTTCCTATTCCAGTGATTGAAGATTTACTGGATGAATTACATGGAGCCACTTATTCCTCCAAATTAGATCTCAGATCTGGCTATCATCAGGTTAGGATGGATGAAAATGAAATTCCAAAAACAGCTTTTAGGACTTACTTTGGCCATTATGAGTTTCTGGTGATGCCCTTTGGACTTGCTAATGCCCCTGGCACCTTTCAAGCCCTCATGAATAGCATATTTGGCCTTTATCTCAGAAAATTTGTGTTAGTCTTCTTCGATGACATTCACAAATCCCTATCTGAACATGTGACACACTTGCAAATAGTGATGCAGTTACTCCAAGAACACCAGTTGTTCGCTAAGCTCTCCAAGAGTGTCTTTGCTGTCAAACAAGTGGATTATGTAGGTCATGTTATTACTGGAGAGGGCGTATCTACAGATCCTTCCAAAGTAGCTGATGTAGCTAATTGGCCTGCCCCCACAACAACACAGCTCAGAGGATTCTTGGGAATGTGTGGATATTACATAAGGTTAGTGAGAAATTTTGGGTCAATTGCAAGATCTCTCCATGATGCTCTCAAGAAGGACAACTTCTGTTGGACACAATCTCAAGCAAAGGCCTTCCAGGAACTTAAACAAGCTCTTGTAACTGCTCCAGTACTAGCTCTTCCAAACTTTATTGAACCCTTTGTTTGGAAACAGATGCTTCAGGAGTAGGATTAGGGGCAATCATGATGCAGAATGGGAAACCTTTGGCCTACTACAGCTCAGCACTATGCCCTAGGAATGCTGCTCTTTCAACCTATGAGAAAGAGGCATTGGCTATCATTGCTGCATTAAAGAGGTGGAGGCATTATTTTCTGGGAAATGATCTCATCATAAGAACAGATCATCAGAGTCTGCAATTCATGACAGACTAGAAATTAACAACTGGCATCCAACACAAACTGATGCTGAAGCTCCTGGAATTAACTTCGCACTGCAATACAAGAAGGGCAAAGAGAATATTATTGCAGATGCCCTTTCTAGAAAAAGCCCTCTTATGGCCATGTCAATGGTAACTCCACAGCGGATATCTGAAGTGGAGCAGTCATACAGCAATGGTCCTGCTTGCAAATCTATCCTAGAAAAACTGCTCTTATCTCCAAACCACTCTATGCATCAGAACACTCTGCATTCAGGGATAATCAGACATAAGGGCAGAATTTATGTTGGCAATGATAATGCTGTAAGAGCCAGACTCCTCACTGCTTTGCATGCCTCCGCACTTGGGGGCCACTCAGGGATGAAAGCCACCTATCGCAGGGTCAAGGGCATATTTTACTGGCCTGGTCTTAAGCAAGATGTTGACAAATTTGTGGCAGAATGTCCAACCTGTCAAAAGAACAAGGGAGAAAACTGCTCTTATCCTGGTTATCTAGATCCCCTGGAATTACCTGATATGGTTTGGACCCACCTGAGCATGGACTTTGTCAAGGGCCTTCCAAAATCAAATGGCAAGGATGTTATATTTGTAGTGGTCGACAGATTATCCAAATTTGCCCACTTTTTTTTTGAGGGAACTATGGCAGGCAAGGCCAGCCTGAACTCATTTTATTGATTTGGTTTTACATAGTATTTACAGAGAGGCGAGAGAGAGGGGGGGGGGGGGGGGGGGTTAAGGAGAAAAATAAAAGCTAGGGACTAAGCTACATCCAGACGGGACAACATAATCCCCCAGTCGACCAGAATTTGTTTCCGGGTCTCATTAGCACATCTGTTTGACCAAAAGAATATTTCTTAAGCAGCACGACGGAGAACAGTTCCCAAGGATTCCACCTCATTCCGGAAAATTTTGGCGTTTCTTCTTTTCTGGATACTCCAGTGGATAGCCAAGATGACAGTGTTGCGTGCCTTGCATGTAAGCTGTGGATTTCGCAGGTCGTGTATAGTCTCGCAATCAGCAGGATCAAAGTTTAGGGAGTCGACGACCGTCCAGACCTCAGAGGCCGTTGGGCAGTGTAGCAGCATGTGGAAGTTGATTCAGTTTCCGAGCAGAACGGGCAGGCGTCAGAGTCTGACAGGCTTCTTCGGAGTTGACGCTCGTTGGTGAACAAACGCCCTTTGTGTGCGAGCCAGAGAAACAACCTGCATCGATTAGTCGCATAGTTCTTCCCCAGATGAAGTCTGCGAACAGATCCTCTGGCCGAGAGTCAAAAGCCGCTTCATATGCAAAAGCAACAGTGAGGGGTTTGTCGTTAATCCTGCATAAACGCGAATCTGGCACCTGCGGCATTAAGATAACAGTGGCTAATAGAGATCGCAAGGATTGAAGTTCGGAGTTAGCAGCGTTGGATAAACGTGGCTGTAGCGAGAGACGTAGGTCCACATCAGCTAGCACGAACGCAACTGAGACATTCTGTTTGGTGGTGTGTGAGAAGAGATTTGGAAAGTGGAAGGCTAGAGGAACAGCGCCGATCCAGAGATCCAGCCAGAAGGCAGTAGAGATGCTGTTGCCAATGTTGACATGGGTGATTGAGCGAAAAAAGGGAAGGCCGGAAGTTAGATCTTTCCAGACGTTCGTGTGTAGCCTATGGGTGTCCCCAATGTAGTGCCCACCGGCCCAGCCGTAGGTGTTAGCAAGCCACGTCTCCCAGGTGGCGTTGCCTGGGCAGTGGATTTTACTTAGCGATTTGAGGAGGAGGCAAATATTATGGGTGCGTAGGCAACGGAAACCGAGACCGCCTTTGCAAATCGGAGCACAAACCTCATCCCAAGCAACCTTACACTGTCCCCCATTGACAGTGTCGTCACCTGCCCAAAAGAAAGCGCGGCAACGTTTGTCGATCTCTAGAATAGTGCCGGCAGGAAGAAGCATAGCGCTCATGGCGTAGGTGGGAAGGGCACGAATAACAGACTTGACGAGGACCGCCCTACCTGCAGCAGAGAGAAGGTGTCCTCGCCAACCAGCCAACCGTTTGTCTACCTTGGCGATCATAGGGTGGAAATCTAGCAGCCGTAATTTATGCGTAGATAGAGGGAGGCCGAGATAATTTTGAGGGAAAGAAGCTACTGTGCAACCTAGAGATGATGCCATAAGCGTAGCAGAGTGAGGGTCTACATGGATCGGGGCGAACGTGCTTTTTTCAAAGTTGATCGTAAGCCCAGTAGCCAAAGAGAAATTATGTAAAATAAGTTTAAGGTGGGCTAGATGGTCGGGGTCGGCCTTGATGATAATGAGAGTGTCGTCGGCATACTGAAGCATCGGGCAGGGGGCGTTTGTGATGATTGGATGTTGCAGAAGACCTTGGTTGGAGGCATAAAGAATCATACGTTGCAGGATGTTGGCAACAATAATAAATAGGTAAGGAGATATAGAATCGCCTTGCCTAAGACCATTTTTGCATTGGATCCAATTCCCGGGGACACCGTCGAGCAGGATGGCCGATTGACTGGAGTTATTTAACATCATAATCCAATGAATCCAAGTGTCTGGGAAACCTTTTGCCTTTAGGATCTTGCACAGACAGTTCCAGGAGACTGAGTCGAAGGCTTTCTTAAAGTCTAATTTTAGAACTATAGCCGGACAATTCCGCTTGTGGCAAACTTGGACAATATCCGCGGCAAGGATGAAATTTTCCACAATGTTACGTCCTTTAATGAACCCAGATTGGTCGGGGTGGACGAGGTTGGTTGAACTCTATTAGTTAGGCATTTGGAGCAGAGTTTTACGGAGCAGTTCTAAAGAGAGATCGGCCTAAGGTGATCTGGTTCAGAAGATCCTGGTTTTTTTAGGAATGAGAACGATAAAGGACTTGTTAATGCGTGTAAGGTCGGTGGTGCATGAGTGAAAAGAAAATAAAAGATGCATCAGATCGTTTTTAACAAGGTCCCAGTTTGCTTTGTAAAAAGCCGGCCCAAAGCCATTTGGGCCTGGACTTGTGTTGTCGTTCATGGAGAGCAAAGCCTTCTTGAGCTCATCTAGGGTGAAAGGCACGCATAGAGCGTTGGACTGAGACGAATTGAGACGAGACGATGAAACCAACTCATCAAGATTGGGGGGCATGTTACAGGCGGTTGGAGAGCCGATTATTTTTTTGAAGTACTCACGCAGAGCCTGATGCTTGCCAGAGTGAGAGGAAACATCGACGCCATTTACGGTGATGGCCTTAATCTGGTTTTTACGTGGCACAAAGGTGGAAATACTCTGAGTTCTCATCTCCGAGGGCACAGTCCTTAATTTTGGCACGTTGGCGCCAGTAAGTCGCGGAGAGAGCATTGTGTCGATGCAGCGAGAGAGCCACTTGGGTGCGCAAGGAGCGTTCGAGGGTGGACGGAGTGCACGATTCTTCTATCTTGTCGAGAAAGGTGATGACAGTTTTACAGTTTTTTTGGTGATCACCAGAGGAGACCTAGCCTTCTTAGCCCAAGTCTTGGCTGCGGCCCGCACCCGTTTTAGTTTTAGGCATAGAGAGGCCAAGTTCTGAGAGGAAGGAACACTGTTCCAATTTTGCGTGATAAGATTTTTGAAAGCCTGGAAACGCAGGAGACCATTTTTGAAACGAAAAATGGAAGGTTTAGGAGTTTTGGAGGAAGCAGCGAGGACTAACGGAACGTGATCTGACGTCGTTCAGCAAGAGGATGTGAGGGAAGAGTCTGGTAGTAGGAAGCTCCAGTCGGTGTTAACGAAAGCCCTATCTAAACGAACGAGTATAGGAGGGGTCTGTTGGTTGGACCAGGTATATAACCTGTCATGCAGGGGAAGCTCCTGAAGCTTAATTTGGTTAAGCACAAAGGAGAAGAAATTAGCCTCAGAGTGGTCAAAGTTATCATTGGATCGATCAGATGGCCTGAGAGTGAAGTTAAAGTCACCGATAAGCGCCCATGGGCCGGAGACAGATTGACCTAGCTGAAGTAATTCATTGGCAAAGGCTTGCTTGTCCGAGGTAGCACAAGGGCCATAAATATTCGAGATTGAGAAGGTGCCCACTTCATACCTTTGTCTCACCCATTCACAGTTCAGACTATTGCTCAGGCCTTTTTTTTGTGAGTAAGTATTACGGTCCCCTTCCGAGTAATTGCCAAAGTGGGACGTGTCGCGTACAAACTGCTGCTACCTGATTCTACTAGCATCCACCCGGTGTTTCACGTCAGTCAACTCAAGAAGCATATCGGACCTCGGGCCATTCCTTGTGCTGATCTTCCGCTCGTTCGCTCTGATGGTATGATCCAAACTGAACCTGTTCTGGTGTTAGACACTCGTCAGGTAGTTCGCAACAATCTCTCCATCGTCCAGTGGCTTGTGCAATGGGCAAATTTGCCGCCGGATGAAGCTTCCTGGGAAGATGCAGCGTTTATCAAGAAAACCTTTCCAGCCTTCTTCAAGCAAACTATCGACAAGTGGTGGGTACTACCACACCTGCAGATTCAGTCCCAAGTTGTCGACCGTCTTCAGATAACGGGCGGCCAAGATTCAAGACATTCTGGGGGTCCAACGGCTCACGATGCTCGCCTGATCACCAGAACGTTATGTACTTTTACTGCCTCGTTTCAATTGCCGGACTGTACCTTTTCACCGTGGCCAGCTGAGCATACAAGCCAGCTACCCCTCTCTGTAATGGCATCGATCATCTCTGAGAATTATCTCTACCAAGCACAATTATACCTTTACAGCAATACAAACCCTAGACGGGGCTCCTACTTCCCCCTTTTACTTGTGAGATATGCGTGATTTAGCTAGTTCGTCCCTCTCGATCTCCTCATGAGTGTGACAATAACTGCACATTGAAATATTTGCCAGATGTAGTTGTGGGCACAAACTGGTAGTTAATTTAGACATTTTTTTTATCAGTTTCATTCAGGTACAAGACAAGATTCAGTTTAGGGATTTTTGTTTTTTTTGTTTTTGCATGCAGATAATAACGAGTCTGTACACTTTGTGTAACCTTCTGTACATTAGCAGAACATATTCTAAGCATAAAAAGGTGACTTCGATGCATCCTGACAATAGCATGCCATGATGAAAGAAAAAGTAAAAAGAGGAAGTAGCAGAATTAAGAAAATTCATACCGGCAATTTTAGGGCCATAATTAGTTCTGACAAGTCTTGCTTATTTAGTTGGAAATGAAGATTCTTGGGTGTGCTTATCCGTTTTTCCACCCCTTCAGAACAAAATTGCATCAGAACAATCTAACATGCATATCTGCAGCAGAATGTATATTAAGTAATGATGATCATGATACCTAATTTTCGTTGTGTGCCATACTGCCATCCAGTGGTTGAAGAGCAAGACTCGAAGTAGAACACTTTTTAGGCAACATACCATCGTGTTTATTGTCAGGTGAACCTTTTGAAGATTGATTTTGATTTCGCCAACCTATTTACGCTTCCTTCTGGTCAGCACGGACTTTGGCTGGTTCTTCTATGTTCTGCAAGACTTTATGGCCTGATTCTGGAGGTTCAGATATATAGCTCCAACACAAACGATCCTCAAAAAAGTCAGCACTGAATGAATCCGACTCGAGTTCGTGAGTCAAAGTCGTGGCAAGAGAGCGAGTTCGACTATCCACACATTTTCCCTCTAGTAAAGTTAACCAGAAATTAGATGGATCTCCATCTAATTCACACATTTCCTCTTTTTCACCTATTACAGTAATCTTTCTGACTAAAATTTCCAGCTGATATTAGCTTCTGATATGCATGTACAGTCGATTTTGGTGCTGCCTACAACATTCGTCGTTTATTTTGTCAAGAGCTCTGAAATTACTTTATACATAAGCTTTTACTTGCACAGTTGTCATGCTTAAGCTCATCAAGTCTACTAGTCTAGTGAAGAGATATTAATATAAGATGCACCCAACTGATCAAGGAATGGCTTATGCTATGTGTTATATCCTTGAAGTAGTTATCACTTATCAATAAGCATGCCCTGTTTTGCAAGCACAGACCACTTCTCCTCCATTGTGAAAGGAGTGTGTAAGCAAAAAATGCTTGGATACTTAAGTTGTGACTCTATTTTGATTCTTTGAAAGCCTTTTGATCATTTAGTGGGTTCCAGTCACTATTACATATAATAATGGCATCGACAAATGACAGTTCAATACTTGGGAGTCATGCACTTGTCATCTAAAGACAGCAGATGAGCCCTTGAAGGTGAGCAATGTATGGATTGTATGTATAAAGGACGCAAGATCAAGCCCTCGGAAATTCGATTGAATATATTATACCATGCGTGTAATGGAAGTAAACCCAGTAATGCTACATGAACCATTATTAGCTTCTGCACTTTCCATGTCTTTTTGTTTCTGCCCAGTGATCGACTATCAGATGAAGAGCAACCATCCCATATTGCCTGTAGTTATCATACACAGATGGTTCCAAACTAGAAGCTTGTTAACTAGATAGGCAACATTTGTCTATTGATTTTTTTTATATTGATAAGGACGGTCGCCACTTTTAACATTTGCAGGGACAACTAAGGATAATAACTTTATGGTGGTCTGCCGGTGAAAATACTTAAATTCCTGCAAGGAAACACCTACTAAACTGAAAATAGCATTTTTAATGAATCCAAGAATGGTATGCAATCTCATATTTTTTTTCTATTGCATGAGGATGAAGAAGTTCAAAACCATGCCATGAAGGAATGCAAGTATCAGTTTCATCAGGAGCTAGCAACGACAAAGGTAGCATGCAACAGATTAAAAAAGAAGGGGACATACAATAGCAGGAAAAAAGCATATAGTATCAGTTAAATACCTTCTCGCTGATCACGACTGTACTATAGTAGTCCCGGTCGTGATCTAGCAATCCATTTTCCTTGAGAAACTTTACAACGTAGTACCGGGGTCTGATCCTGCCCTCCAAGCTGTACATGAGCATTGCTGGACGAAAAGCAATGTATGCCGGTTCCAACCCGACCTTGGAGATGAGGCACTCGGACCTGCGCTGCAGCGATTCTTTAGTCTTCAGCAGCACCGCTGGAGCCTTAGAAACAGCAATTCCCACCTCGGCATCCGACCACTGAAACATTTTCTTCAAGTCCTCCACTTTGGCGGTGATTTTCTCCTGGCTGAGGAATGCAACAGCTTGTAGCGCTTGCCCGAACATTCCCGATCCACGGGTCCTTCGGCGCACGCCACTATCGCCCGGATGCACTCCGGGTTATTGCCGAGCAGCCATGGCACACGGATGCACAGCCGGACAATATCGCAAGCACCTAGCCCGCACTCCCGCAGGAAGGCGACGTTGGGCTTGATGACCCGGTCGAGGTCGCATCCGAGGAGATTGGGGCTGTGCTTGAGCACCCGGAGGAGGCTCTCGTAGGAGCCGAAGAGGAAGAGGAAGTAGGCCAGCCTCGAGGCGACGGATCTGCCGCGGAAGAACTCGCCGGCGAGCGAGACGAGCCGCGCGATCTCGGGGCGCGAGAGGCCGAGGCCGGCGAGCCCGACGGCGACGGGGGGCAGGGTCCTCTCCACGCCGGCGCAGAGGAACCTGGGATCCTTGGCAACGAGCGCTGCGACGTCGGCGGTGGAGAGGCCGAGGCCGGCGAGGAAGGAGCGGACGGCGTCGGGATTGGCTGGCGACTTGAGGTGGGAGAGCTTCGTGGAGGCCTTGAGCGCCTGCGCCCGGGAGAGGCCGCAGGTGGAGACGAGGTAGTCCTCCACGGCGAAGCTAGGGCCTGCGGAAGCGGCGGGCGCGGCGGCGGAGATGAGGCGGTGGAGTGGGGAGATGGAGGCAGAGGTAGAAGGGAGCAGCTGGTTGAGGATGCACTTGTGGAGGCGGAGCAATAGCATGGTGTGCTGGTGTTGGCGGCGGCGCGGCGGCGGTGGCGGTGGCGCCGGCGCCGGCGGCGAGGGAGAGCGAGCTGTGAGGATCTGCGTGGTCTGGACTGGTCTGCGGTGGCCCCACTCATCAGTGTCTCCAACATATGAAAATGGCCTGGGCTGGAGCGACTCGCATTGAACTAAAACCACGACGGTAATTTAAAACGGAAGGAGTAAAAAATAACGGTTTTGCTATTTAACAGTCGATTGTTTTTCAATTCGCTGTAATTCGAATTTGTGGCCGTCTGATCTTGCGCTTAGATTTGCGCTGAGAGTTGTTGTTTCAGTCGCGGGTTTCTTTTGTCGGGTGCTGTTTTCTTTTATCGGGCTGGGTTTTATTTTGGGTCCGCCCGTTACCATCTCCCCCGTGCGTGTCATTTCCTTTTCCTTTTCTCCCTTTTGAATTTTTCCCCATTTCATTTGGGTCGAAAGGGCAGAGGGGCAGATGGGGGAGCGTTAGGAGGAGGCGCTCGAGCGGCGGAGGAGTCGAAGCGATTCCGTCGGGTTCATGGCGTTTCCGAGATCCCTCTCTGCCGGAGCCTGATTTTCCTCTTCGATTCCCTACTTCCCTGGTTATCTTCTTGTCTCTCTCCCTTCCCGCGGGCGACTTGCCATGGTTGTGGTTCTGTAGCTTCCACATCTAGGTGTTCGTGTGTTTGTCTTGTAGAGCTTGTTGTTGTTTCAACATTTAGCTGTTGGTTCTGCTTCGTGGTTCGTGTATTTACTGTGGATTCCAGGTGCTTGCGTCAGTTAGTATTTGTGTGTTCGCCCCTGGCTTTGTGATTGCGTTGTTACATTTTAGATGTTCTCGTTTTGATCCTCTCGTTGTAGCCGTTGTTTGGTTGCTCATTTATGAATATTTTGCTTGATATGTTGGTCCTCTGGTAGGGTGAGGGTTTGTGGTTTTTCAGGTGATAGGCATGTCTCTGTGTTGAGTGTTGGTTGAGCCCTCTGGCTCGTCCCCTGCCGTTGCAGTTTCAACCATCTGACAGGGTCAGGTTTTAGGTAGACGTGCATTTTTAGGGTTGGTTTTCTTTTTTTGTATGAGTTTTTTCAGAGTTTGCAGTGTTGTTTTCCTGGTAGTTCGTGGGTTTTTTCTCCATAATCCCGTCCGTTCTAGCACTGCAACTAGGTCTGCTATTGTGTCAACTTTTTTTCTATATGTTTTCCTAGAATTCCAGTGGATTTTAGCTCTGAATTGCACTGTAATAAGTATTTCCATGTAATGTGGTCCCCCAGTTTTGCACTGTATTGTAATTCCCGTCTGATTGTTTGCTGCAATTCTTGTGCTTTTGGTCTGTAATCCCCCAGTTTAGACCTACGTTTGCACTGTAATTGTGTAGTTTTGCTTTGTAATTCATGCGCTTTTTTACTGTAGTAGCTTACTCTGTAATTTTCATCAGTTTTGCAATGTACTCTGCAACAACCATGGCAATCACAGTGTACTTTGCATTGTAATTTCAATGAAAGTAGTCTGTAAGTAATTACACTGTAATTTTCCTCTATGTACACTTTAATGTCCATGGTAATTTCACTGTAATTTCCCTCAATACACACCGTAATATTCATGGTAATTACACTGTATTTCCTTCAATGTACACTGTAATTTCCATATAGTACTTACACTGTAATTTCCCTCGATGTACACTGTAATTTCTGTATAGTTTTTACACTGTAATTTCCCTCAATGTACACTCTAATATGCTTGGTATTTTCACTTAGATTTTTGCCAGTGTAATTTCCCTAAAGTAAACTGTATAATTGCTCTGTAATTACTATGTAATTCATGTGATTTTTGCACTGTAATCTCCCATTTCTGATTTTCACTGTAATTCATGTGCTTTCTTGGCTGTATGCCTTTGATTACTCTGTAATTTGTGTCAGGTTTACACTGTAATTTCTTCTGTTCTTGAGTGTAATTTCCATTAGTCTACACTGTAAGTGGTGTCTCCTGGTTGTGTTATGCGCTAGGGTTGTGTAGTAGCTGGGATCTGTGGAGGGGAGGGGTAGTACAAGGTGAGATCTGGGCCTTTTCATGGGTTGCAAGTTCAAGGTCAGCTGTTTGCTGCTTTTCCTCTTCTTTTAGTTGTCAGGTGCTTTTGTGATCCAGGTTATGTGCTTGGGGGCGGGGCGGGGAGGGGCGGTCCTTTTAAGCCGCCTCATTGAGTGTCTGTTTGTGTTTCTGTTTTGATTAGTTGAGAACCGGGTCACAATTTTAGCTCGACCCATTTTTTCGAAAATACAACGGATTTGCTATTATACAGCTGAGTGTTTTGCACTTCACTGTCATTCAAATCGTTGTCCGTCCGTTCTTGCGTGGAGATTCACGCTGGTTTTGTTTTTATTTGGGCTTGTTTCCGGGTCCGTTTTTTTCCGAGCGTGGTTTTCTCTCTGCCCGTTACCGCCGCCCCGGCCCCGCTGGTTTTTGTCTTGTTTGAATTGGGGAGAGCGTGTATTTTCCTCTTTCCCCATTCTGGAAGCTCTGTTTCGATAAGGCCGAGGGCGAGCTCGAGTGGCGCAGCAGAGGAGGCGATTCTTCATCCATGGCGTTTTCGAGATCTTCCACCGCTCGATCTTGATTTCGGTCCCCTTTCTCTTAGATCCCCGGTGTCGCGGTTGGTTGTTCCTCTCTCTCTCGCTCTCTCCTATGTGCTTTTTGGTTGCGTTTGGTTCCAGATCTAGGTGAGTTCATGTTGCCCTCTCGCCGCTCCCCTGATGTAGTTGTAGATGCGTGATTTGTTGTCTCCCCGCTAGAGATGGAGATGCGTGATTTTGTTGTCCCCCGCGCCCCTGATGTACAGTTGTAGATGTTGTGGTTGTTTGCCTTGTCTCCTGTCCGCGGTTTGTCGAAGTTGGGGGATTATGTAGATGTACTCTGTAGGTGCGCAATTCCGCGGCTTTGTGTCCTGCTCTCTTATGTTTGTGATGCTTCTTGCTCATGTTTAGTTCCATTTTGTAGTCCCTGGATTTGCCTCCTGTTTTGTTGTTGTGAGATGCAGTTGTTTAGTTTCCTTTTGTGCCATGTTTTTTTATCCTAGGTGTTTGTGTGATGTTGACTACAAGCAGACATGTAATTTGAAGTTTAATTTAAGTGTAATTTGTCCTAGTACATTCAGTGTATTTTACTCAATATTTCGAATGTAATTTGTCTGATGATGTCCCAGCCCCTTCATGTTTAGCTCTTTCCAGTGTACTCACAGTGTTATTTTGAATGTAATAACAGTGTAATCCCAGTATTTCAATGTAATTTGTCCCAGCCTTACAGTGTAGTTTATCCATTATCTTTTCCAGTGTGGTGTTGAGTGAATTTTACTGTGTTATTTGAATGTATTTACAGTGTAATTTATCTCAGTATTACAGTGCAATTTGTCCTAGAATTACAGCGTATTTCACCTAATATTCCGGTGTGTCATAGTGTAATTTGAATGTAGTTGCAGTGTAATTTATTCCAAGTTTACAGTGCAATTTGTACCAGACTTCAGTGTTTTTTACCTAACTTTTCCAGTGTGTCATAGTGTAATTACAGTGTAATTTATCCCAACTTTACAGTATAATTTGTCTCAGACTTTACAGTGTAATTTACCTAATTTTTCCATTGTGAATTGCCATAGTGTAATTACAGTGGATTTAAAGTGTTATTTGAATGTAGTTACAGTGTAATTTATCTCAGTATTACAGTGCAATTTGTCCTAGACTTACAGTGTATTTCATCTAATATTTTTTCAGTGTGTCATAGTGTAATTACAGTGGATTTATGTAGTTGCAATGTAATTTATCCCCAGTTTACAGTGCAATTTGTACCAGACTTACAGTGTATTTTTAGCTAATTTTTCCACTGTGTCACAGTGTAATTTATCCCAACTTTACAGTGCAAATTTTGTCCCAAACTTACAGTGTAATTTGAATGTAGTTACAGTGTAATTTATCCCAACTTTACAGTGTACTTTACCCAATAATTTCATTTGTGATTTTTGTCATAGGATTTGAGTGGATTCTTACAGTGTAATTTAGCCCAGTTTGCATAGTAATTTTATCTAGATTTTCAGTTCCCTTTGTATTAGAGTGTAAGCTTATGTATTAATGTGTACTTTTAGTAGGTTTTTCGGTGGTAAATCATGTGTGCTTAATCATGTATTTGGCAGTATTTTTCATGTGCTCACACCGTAGTTCATGTGTTTGCCCTGTTTTCATTACACTGTAATATTCATGTGATTTCCAGTGTAATTCCAATTCTTAGTCACTGTATTTTTAGATATGTTACGATGTAATCTACCCCCAGAGTTGTACTGCAATTCCCATGAATTTCCTATATTTTTTCATTTTTTATTTGCTCTTCTTCTTGTTATTCATATGTAAGTAGTAGGGTTTTCAGGGTGTTCAGCCGTATTTGTGTAGTTTATGCGTAAGTTTTGTATTTTACTAAGAAATTTGTAGTAATCCGAGTAAATATTTTGAGTGGTTGAAATGTTATTTTTAGTTTTGTTGCTTGTGTATTTCAACGTTTTATTTGCTTATTGGTTCTATCATATGTGTTTTGATATGTGTTTCACTTTTACTATTGTTTTGTAGAGGCAGAAACGATCTAGTGATTTCCCTTCTTGTGCCACTTTCACTAGATATTCTGAGAAGTTCTTCTCTGGTGTTGTTGATGGAATGTGTCCTAGGTATCAGGGTGTTATCCAGACATATGGCATGGGCTGTCTTAAATTTCCCATAATTACAATTGATGTTGATCTATCTCTTTGTAGATGAAGAGAAATTCCTCCTGATTTGTTCATGTGAGAGGTGAAGAGAAGATGGTGAGCAGTTGGGACTGTTACTGACCTATGGAATCATGTTGCTGAATCCCCTCTGATGTTTTTCCTTCTTGCTCCACGTCAGGTACATCCTCCTCTCCCAAGCCCTTTTGATTTATGTTTGCTCTCCCTCCCCCCTCGCCCATGGCCGCCTCCATCTTGCCCCTTCTTCTTCTTCCCTTCTGATTTGCTCTTTTGTGCTGTTAGGTGTGATCTGTCGAGTGGTTTGTGGGAAGGGTTTGGCCCTTTTCATGTGTTGCAAGTTGCGCACGTGTTGTGTGGTCATGGAGATCAAGAGGGGTTGGCCCCTGATTTTTCTGAGTGGTTAGTTGTCCAGCGAACCGGGTCAGATGTTTTCCCCGACCCGTTTCGGTGTCTCTTGTGTGTTGTTGGCTGATTATGTGGTCATACAGGTGTCATCTATTCATTTGTCAGGAAATTTGAATGTTGTCGAATTGAAAAACAGTCAAATGTCAAATAGACAGTCCCAAAAATAATTCAGCTTTTCCCTTTTGCAAGCAAAGCACTCATAGTAAAATGTCAAACGTTACTAAGAAAGTAAAATGTCAAGCTTTCTAAAAAATAAGGAAAATGTCAAACTTCCTCAAAAAGTAAAGTAAAATGCCAAACTGTTCCAAAAAACAGTAAAATGTCAAACCAAGGCAGAGCGATAAAGAACGAGAGAAGAATTTGGGATGGACCCAACAAAACAAGGACACTTTTTGTATTTAGTAGTTCAACTGTGAAGATACGTAAGATTGTTTCTTGAACAGAATAGCACTAGAATTTCGTAATATGTTATGAGATTAATTTCTCAAATTTGAATTTGTTCATCGGCTTCCAAACTTCTTTGGGATCAAAAGAATAAATAATAGTACGATTCCTTAAACACAAGGAGAGGTCATATGGTGGTTAAAATGGGCGAGGGTTCTGAAAACCGAGCCAAGGTCCTTGGTAACCGGATGGTTTCATATGATTTTCCAAACATTGAACACTAATAATACAGAGGAGGTGGATATATACAATTTAACCATCAATATTGAAGGATCATGAGCAACAATGTTGTATGATATAACAAATATTGGAACTTTCAGCTTCACTACAGCTCAAAAGAAGACTAGCAATGCTTTCTAGTCTACGTAACTCAAAGGCATTAGAGAATAGAACCATATATTAAATAAGATGTCTTCAAAACAATTGTCAGCTTTGGTTGCAATGCCATAAAATGTTATGAAAGAGAAGTGCAACTCCACCAAGAGTAAATATTCTTGGCCTTGATATTTTTTGGCTCTCCAGCAAGATTGTCTAGGATGAGAAGCAGATCCGACTCGTCAACAGATATTGGTGTAACCTGTCAACGCATTGTTTTCTATGCATGGGAATTTCTAAATGCGGGAACCTATAGGAGAAATTAATTTGACCAAACCACTATTACCATCATGTTATGATGCCTATTTGCATACTATAGTATGATCGACTGCATTGTGATTAAAATGGACCAGAAGCAGCTAGCAAACTCATGTTTTTCCCATGGATATTTATCGTTCTGCTAACTACAATTGTAGCTTTGCACTTCAAAATCAGGTTGTTGTATCCACATTGTGTATCATGATCTTCACTTCTATGACCTCCTGGGCATTTACTAGCTAGTATCCAGGCTCGTTCGCATACCAAGTCACGGGTTGGGGCCGAGCACGCGCGATTCATGCACTTAATTCCACGTGAAGTGGGGAGCACACAGAGTTGCCGCCATGTGTGAGCTGTGGCACCTTACCGTCAGTCGTCCGGTGGCAAGAGCATCGCCGATGAGGAGTTGATGGTTGTTCTCCTTGACTTTTGGTTAAGTTGGACTGTTGGTCCATCAAGACTTGGTTGAGGGAATATGGGACGTCGTTAGTTGACTGAACTGAACCTCGGGTTGACATCTCTAATTAAGTGAACGAACACTATCTTCGGTTCAATGTTTCATACAAAGAGCGCGACAATGCCGTCATCTCGAGGCACAACTCGTCCTTGTAGAAATTACTCAGTTATTGTCAAATTGACGAGCAACTGGGCGGAGAGTGTCCGATCGATAGAGCAAAGTCCTCCAATCATAGGAGGAAATGAATCCATGGAAGCCAGAGATGGAGTAGCAGAGCACGGGAGAGGAGAGCAGGGCCATGAGTCGCCCGGATCGGCCACCCACACCACACGTCTACATCACCACAACAAGCATGTGTCTAAAAAGGACATTGTTGAGCTTGAGCACCTGAATGCGATGAAGAACGTCATCAAACAGAATGCGAGGGGAAAGATTGCAGATGTATGGAAGCTGAACTGGTTGGTGATGTTTGACTGCAACTAGCTTCATCTTGCTACTTGATTTGTCCATCGTGATATGTAGGATCATCATGAACTTGCAAAGCAGAGCACGGGCGAATGATGGATTTGAAGAATGTCGTGGTGATGATGAACACTCGCCATTAGGGCAGCCATAATGTTGGTTGCAAGGAGGGCATAAGCAAAAAGCGGCTGTATGTTAGCTTTATATATCGTGGAGGTTGATCTTAAGGGAATCTTTTTAAGGGTAGCCCAGAAGCTTAGGTATCTCCAATGTGGACGTAAGGTTGGTCTTAAGGCTTCTAAAGCCTACACTGAAGAGTGGGTCTTAAGCATAGTTTTAAAAAGCGCCCTATCTCGAGACTATAACGGCGCTTTACCGTTTGGAGGGGCATCCCACTAAGCTATTTAGTTCCATTTCGCGTGCTGTAGCACCGGTTTATCACGCTAGCAATTTGACTGTTATTTTCCATAGCCCAGTATTTTAGAACTTTGGTCATAAGCTTAAAAACGTCAGACCAGGCCTTGGCACAAAGACTAGCCCATCCCTCTCCTCAGTCCACATGCATGATTGCACAAAATATTCAAAAATTTGAATAATAGCCCATGAATTTGGAAAAAGATCATGAATTTTAATAAACTCACTAGTTTGAAAAATCATGAATTTTAAAATCTTCACACATTTAGAAAATTCAAGAATTTGAAAAAATTTCAAGAATTTCGAAAGCTTTCAAGAGTTTGATTTTTTTCATAAATTCAAAAAAGTCATATATTTGAAAAGAAATTAAAAAGTAAAGAGGAACAAAAATAAAAATAAAAATAAATAGGAAAAACAAATGGAAAAAGTAAAAAAATTATAAAAATCCAATTAAAGCCAGGTAAAACAAGATGAAAAAGAGCCAAAAAGGGAAAAATGGTCCGAATAACATTCTGAACGTTCCGATGCAAAGGCCGCAGCGTTGCGACTCTTTTATTGGCCGGCCCATTGCCCAGGTACACACTCGTCCTGTTCCCGACAGATCCTATTTGACGCTTGTTAGCGTCAAAATGTCGTGCCTTCACTCCGGTTGGACCGGTCAACGTACGGGATCCACGCGTTTCCTGTCGGGTTTTTCTATTCAGTGGTTTTTTGCTACGGGTTTTCTCAATGGTTGTCCATTTTCACCGGTTTTGTTCTGCTTTTGTTCTTTTGGTTCCTCTTTTTTCGTTTTTTATTTATCATTTATTTTCTTTGTTTTTCCTTCTTTTTTTGTGTGTTATATAAATAGTTCACTGTATATTACAAAAAATGTTAATTGTATATTAAGAAAATGTTCACTGTGTATTAGAAAAAAGTTCACCATGTATTATAAAAATGTCCATCGTGTATTACAAAAATGTTCATCATACACGCAACCAAATGTTCACCATATAAAGAAAATGTTCAACGTATTTGGAAAAGTGTTCATTTGTGTACCTAAATATGTTCAGCGTATATCACAAAATGTGTATTTATAAATTCTTCAGTGTATATCACAAAATTGTTCAATGAAAAAAAATGATTTTTTTTATCCGCCGCTGCATTTTGTTCTTAAATACTCGTGTGGCATGTTACTGACTAGCATTTCAGCAGCTCAACATGTAAATAACGTATACTCTCTATCGTGAGGTAGCGAGTTCAATTCCTTGATCGTGATTTTTTTGGGATATTAATAGCGGCACGCCATGACGCCACCAAATGGACCGGTCCATTCATATCGTGCACCCTACGCGAAAGATCGTCGGTTTAATGCTCGTGAGCGTCAGCTAGGAGCTCTCCCTATTACCCGACCTACGAGATGAATAGAGAGGAAACGCACAGCCCCAATTCGCCCGCTCTTGCCCTGTGCCGGCCCATATTCAGGACGTGGCTCCTTTGTTTAATTTTGTTTCTTTCATTTTCGGTTATTTTCTTCTTTAAATATAGTTCACGATTTCTAAAATATTCTGAATTTCAAAAAATATTCCAGTAGACAAAAACAATTTTCACAAATTGACAACCTTCTTGGATTTCAAAAACAAATTGTGAACTTGAATATATTTCATCCAAATTTCAAAAACATTCGAGAATTTGGAAAATGCTCCTGTATTTTAAAATGATTCATTAATTTGGAGAACTGTTGTCGGATTTCAATATTTGTTTGTGGATTTGAAAACATGTTAAAAATTTTAAAAAAAAATTATCACAATTGCAAAAATTGTTCAATTTTGAAAAATGCCTCCGAATCAAAAAAATGTTCACGAATTTTTTAAAAAATGAATTTTAAAACTGGTTCTTGTATTTCAAACAAAATTGGGGATTTGGAAATTGTTCACATTTAAAACAAATGTTCATGAATTGAAAAATGCCTCAATTAAAAAATGTTAATGCTTCAAAGAATTTTACCAAATTTAAAAATTGTTCATGAATTTCAAATAATATTCATGTATTAGGAAATAATTCCCATTTAGAAAAAACTGAAAAAAATAAAAAGAAAGATAAGAAAAAAAAGGAAAATGAAAAAACCAGCAAAGAAAACACGAAGAAAAAGCGAATAGCGGTTGAACCTTTCCAAAACCGGAAGGGGAGACTCTGAAAATAAATAAATTATGACACTGCTACTTCGCTCCGTGCAGAATGAAATAAGAAAGTGGACCGGCCGAGAAAGAGAGGAATGTGCTTATTGGGGGAGGGGGGGGGGTGTTTAGTAGGTCGCTATCCAATGACCTACCTGCCAAATAGGATCCACCCTCATGAGGGTTGGGTGTGCACATCAAATAGGAGTATTACGTAAGCGAGATATAGATTTCTCAAGAAAAATAAATCCCTTGCGCTTTTGAAAATCGGGAGAGAAGGAAATAAATCATGTGGGCATCTGCAGGAGGCTACGCTCAGGAGTGTGGGCTGGACCGGAAAGCCAACTCTGTGAACACGGCAAGGGCATGGTACTCCGCTTTGGCTGCATCATGACTTTATCTCGCCTATTGCGACAGAAAGCAGTAGCTAACCGCCTGGTAAATGCACCAGCCCATACTGTTCTGCATTTTTTTTAATCTTTTTTGGTTAATCGAATATTTCTGAAATAGATTTAAATTTTAGCAAGACACATTTGGCATACCTAGAAATTTTAACTAATAATACACTAGAAACCAATTTTTTGTTAGATTATATGCCTTAAAAATCTCTATCATGACATGACATTAATATATATAAACACACACACATGCAATTATAAATTTATACACTATGTAGTTAATACAACTTTTATAAAATAATTCAAAGATGTTTTTATATCATACAATTTAAATTTGAGATGTGTAATTTTGTATTGATATATATTAAAACTGCATCACAAAAAGAGAATAGGTACGATTTACCAACATTCTTATGTTGTTAAATATGCTAGCTTAGTAATGTAAATGTGTTGTAACTAAAGATACACTATTAAATAACTTGTTTAAATAAGTACAAAAGTTTATTATAGAAATATAGGTTTTACTATGCCTCGGGTCGGGTCCAAAAGGTATTTGAACCGGCCCTGAGCTGGAACGGGCGTGGGTTGGGCCTGCTACGGCGGCGGCCAACGATGGGAGAAGGTCCTTCACACAGATTCTCGTTATCCAGGGCTTCTTTTGAAATGGAATCATGTATATGCAGTTCACTACAAGCCCTTAGATGACAACCATCACAAAGTCATTTTCGCGAGTTCCTTGTGCATGGGCCTGGTGGAGGTGGGCTCGTCCACCACCAATTGCTTCAGGGAATCTATCCCAAACTTCACCTCCACTGTGTACGCCAGCGACTATAGCTGCAGCTTGATCCCCTTTTCACCCACAATCTTCTTGATCTCCACAACCGAGACAACATAAAATAGCAACATATGTTGTCAACAATTATACAAAAAAATCAACTTACCAAGTAGAGAACAATAACTTACGTATAACAATATAAACATAGTTTGATGACTATAAACATTTGTTGAATTGTCCATGACCATGCCATCTCCACATGAACAGGTGTACATTGAAAGTCATCTATTCCATATATTTTATCATCTTTGTTTAACTATTTTTTATATTTTTGAAATATATTTAAATTTTTAAAAACATTTAGGAATTAGATAATGTTAATATGCCAAAACTTTCAAAAAATTGAACCAATTTTAATACATATATTCCAAAATGTTATATTAATTTAATATTTTAAAAAGTTAATTTGAAAATGGTTACGTAGTGTACAAAATTATTTAACATAGTGTAAATGATGTTGTTAGCATTAAAAATATGTTTGTAAGAAAAACATGTTCACGTGTTTCAAAAAATTGCACGTGACACTATAAAAAAATGTTAATCGTCTATTTAAGAAATATTAAATGTGAATAAAAGCAATTTTCCTGATGTATACTACAAAATGTACAACATGTATGGAAAACTTAGACATCAAAACGTATATTGAATAGAAGGGTCAGTCTTGTATTTAAAAAATGTTGAACTATATAAACAATGGTACTGATGTATATGGAAAATGAAAATCTTACGTGAAAAAAGTAGACATCAAAAAATATACTAAAGAAATGTTAATTATGTATTTTAAAATTGTTAGAGATATAATAAATAATGTTCCTGATGTATATGAATTATACAAAATGTACGTGAAAAATGTAGACATCAAAAGAATAATTTTTTTTAAATGTTAATTATATAATTGAAAAATGCTACACATGTATGAAATTTTTTCTCTGATGTATATGAATATTTTACATTTTGTGTGGAAATGTGTTGGATAAAATATTAAAAACCTTGGAAACCGGAAACAAAAAAGCCTAAGAAAATATGGAAATAAACAAAGAACACGAAATAAAAAAAGAAAACAATTGGTGCAGAATAGGGAAAACAGAAAACCTAATGCTACAGGAAAGGGCCTTCCCAGTAGAGCGCTGCCAAGGTGAGATGGAACTCCGCCTCGCAGTGGGCGAAGCATCGTCATGGCAGGGAAGCCAGGTGAGACGCGCCATTGCAAGATATAATTCAGTGATCAACCTGTGCTGGACAACAGTGTAATGAAACTGTCGG